>NC_134780.1:8202696-8215196 GCF_046742065.1 Oratosquilla oratoria | reverse complement strand
AACGCTTTGCTAGAGTGAAGGTAAATCATATCGTGATTATCATTGTTATCTGACGCCTTATATACTTTAGTACAAAAGGATAGAAGATTAGTCACATATGACTTACCCTTGGAGAAACCATGCTGTGAATCACGAATTAAATTATGTCTTTCGATGTGTTCTCTGAGTCTATTTACTGTAACTGATTCAAGCATTTTTCCTATAACCGATGTCAAAGTGATTGGCCTGTAGTTGCATATAGACGATCTATCTCTCTTCTTAAAAACAGGAACAACGTTTGCTTGCCTCCAAGCAGTAGGTACAAAACCAGTGTCTACTGATTTATTAATTATTTCTCAGTTAACTTGTCGCAGATTTCAAATTTAAATTCCTTTAGCATTCTTGGAAAAATTTCGTCTAGACCCGGGAATTTTGTAGCTTTAAGTCTTTCAGTCTGCTTGACTACTTCTTCTTTACTAATGCTGATATTAGATAGACTACTTTCTTCATCCCCTCTAAAAATCAGATCGCAGTCAGGTACTTTATCTATAATCTCATTAGTAAACACCGATAAAAAATAATTGTTAAACTCCTCACTCATTTTTTCCTCCGATTCAATCATGACATTTTAATAGTTTTTAAATTAGTCCTATTCTTTCTTGATTTTTTGTTCTATAGAGATGAAAGAAACCCTTTGGGATGGATCTTGCTTGACTAGCAACCTCAATTTCATAATTACGTTTCGCTGTACGTGTATTCTTTTTAGCCAGCTTTGCCATTTCGTGTTTTTTTATTATTATTATTATTTTTTTTATGTAAAGTCCTCTTTTCATTCCGATCTCATGTTTCAATCTGTACGTCATCCATTTGGGAGTATTACTATTTCTATGTATCAAAGCGTTGTTAAAGTCTCCCAGGAGCAAAAAGTTAACAAGTGTCAGAGCATTCTCAGTTAATAGACCCCTTAACTATCAACTTCTAAAGGAGTTAAAAACCTTAGGAATAAGCTTATTAGTAAATACAATATTTTATTTTTAAAACCTGTATATTAAATCTAAGTATCAACAATTGTTCCGATGATTTGTATGTGTTTATCGACCGAAAATCATTCCGGATTAGAAGAAAAAATATGACCTTACATAACAAAGAATCATCCCTTTATTACCACAAAACCTGTGAAGTTATCAGTCTTACTTTTTTTTGTTCACTTTCAGTAGATTTCTTTTGCATTTGACTTTAAAGACGGGGCATGTCATGGACAACGTTCCAGGGTCATCCACCTGAAGCAAGTAAACAAATTATAGATTATCTATATCTATATCTATATCTATATCTATATCTATATCTATATCTATATATCTATATCTATATCTATATCTATATCTATATCTATATCTATATCTATATCTATATCTATATCTATATCTATATCTATATCTATATCTATATCTATATCTATATCTATCTATATCTATATCTATATCTATATCTATATCTATATCTATATCTATATCTATAAACATGGCTAAGACAAGTGTTACACTTCACCTAATTAAAACTGACACGTCTTCAATAGAGCTCGTCATTCTTCATTGAAATATCATATATGACAGGGCAACAGATCTGGGTATCAAAAGAATATTGTATATCGAAATATCTTCATATCATCATACTGTAAATAGTGATTTAATGTGACAGCTAGATATATATACGCCATCATTGATTGCCTATATTTTATGATGTTATTGATCATATTTTCTAGACATCGAGAACGTCTTTAGCATGACCATAACATCATCGCTCTGGCCTTAGAGCTGATAATTGGCGTCATACTAGATATGTGTTTTTATTTGGATGAGTTATTGAATCGTCTCAGTGTTTCAATACCAGATACATATTGCTACAAGACTAAAACTTCAACACTCAAACCTCTTCCAACGGAAAAGTCGACACGCGACATTATTGTAATTAAAGAGACCCGATATGTCATGACAAAAGGCATGATGCTTTAGTTGTGTGGAACGCATGTGTCTGAGGTGACCGGCGGACTGCAAGTGCGTATGTGCCTCTATACTTGGTTCCATCCACTGTGCGGTAAAATTCGACAAGCAAAATACTCACAAAAAAGACGTCATAAAAGTTTATGTACTACCTTGACTCTCATTTTCGGGCATTTCGTCATATTGCTGGATGAGACTGATATAGATTCTGATCCTTTTCGGAGTATGATTGTTTCTTTGCAGAAATCACCCTTGTCTGTAACAGGAGAGCATCAAAAGATTCAGTTCCACTCAGTTCATAGAGTATGGATAGTGTGTGTGTCTGTGTGTGTGTGTGTGTGTGTGTGTGTGTGTGTGTGTGTGTGTGTGTGTGTGTGTGTGTGTGTGTGTGTGTGTGTGTGCGTGCATACGTGTGTGTGTGTGTGTGTGTGTGTGTGTGTGTGTGTGTGTGTGTGTGTGTGTGTGTGTGTGTGTACGTGTGTGTGTGTGTGTGTGTGTGTGTGTGTGTGTGTGTGTGTGTGTGTGTGTGTGTGTGTGTGTGTGTGTGTGTGTGTGTGTGTGTGTGTGTGTGTGTGTGTGTGTGTGTGTGTGTGTGTGTGTGTGTGTGTGTGTGTGTGTGTGTGTGTGTGTGTGTGTGTGTGTGTGTGTGTGTGTGTGTGTGTGTGTGTGTGTGTGTGTGTGTGTGTGTGTGTAGTTGCCTGGCGATAGCCAAACGATAATCTCTCTATTTTTTCATTCCAGTAAAAAAGCTTAACTGGGGTATAGTACTTTATTTCAACCGCACAACATTGTCTGGCCTAAACAAGAGAGAGAGAGAGAAAAAACTCACCGAAGACTGAAGGTTCTGTGAGATTCTTGGTTTGACCAGGAGCTTCATAACCATCAGCGGAAACGTCTTCGTCATCTTGACCTTTTTTTTTGCGAGAACGCTCACAGTTCACAGTCAATGTGACAGCGAGGAATAATAATGCAAATCTTATCATTGCTGTGGATGGCATGAAGAACAGGTGCCAATAAGTGCTTTGCAACGCTGAACCTGGGAAGGAGAATGTTACGAACAACAAGAGATTTTATATAGATACTGACACTTTATATAGATACTGACACTTTATATAGATACTGACACTTTAGAATAATTTCATAGCTTTCCTCGTTTATATTCAGCCTCGATTAACTACTTTCGTACTGGTGGCAATTTTCTCATGTTCTAACTATGTGTGTGTGTGATTGAGTGTGTGTGTGTATAAGTTGCTCAAACGCGACAAAGAAACAAGGGCTTAGAGTTAAGAGTTTATTCCTAACGTTTCGTCTACTAACATTTTCAAAGGAATGGTCATACTGCATCGTGCAGAGTTGATATATAAGCTTGGTAGCCCATGGAGGTATGCAAGCTTGGCTCGCTGTGCTCTGATTGGCCCACTGAGATGCCCGAGACACCCGATGGTTGATATAAATGTATATCTGTTCACTGGTTACCCAAGGGGCTTAACATTAAAATTGAAACGCAAAGCAAAAGAAATAATGAGACGGTAAATGGAAGGAGCGAAAGTACGGAGAGGGATACAAGTAAATTTCTAGTACTTCCGAATTCGAAAACGGCCAACAGTATTAACAAATTCTTACAAAAAGCAGGAATGAACATTGCCGTCACTTTAGGGCAGAAGATTAGAGACTTGGTTGGTCATAAAGGCGACATCAGGTCTGATCAGGTCAACAAAGAAAGTACAGTATATACTGTAAAATTACATGTGACGATTGCCAAAGAGCCTCCTATGGAGAAACAAGTAAAGGGACTGTGGCAAGAGTGACAGAGCACAAATCAGATTTAAGACATCACAGAACATCAAATGCTATAGTAGTACACGTAGAGGAGTATAGACATCTACCAAACTGGTATAACATAAAAACAATCCACACAGGAATGAGCAGGAAAATCAAGGAAGCAATGGAAGCAGCTTATATTAAGAAAGACTGTATATATAATAGAAAAGGGTTTATCATCTGGTCTAAAATAGTGGTGGAATTGGCAGTACGAGACTGGCCACGAGAAAATGAGGAGGCGGGACATAGAGGGGACCAATCGTCCGCAGATCAATCGACAGCGGACCAATCGTCCGTAGATCAATCGTCAGCGGACCGATCGTCCACAAGAACATTAACTAGGAGACGCCCTCCAGACGATATATATAGTCTTGTAACACCTTGTACTTTGTAGTCTGTCTGAGGAAGGTGTAAAACCCAAAACGTTAGAGGAATAAACTCATCTCTGACTTGTGTGTTTCTTTACCACCCTTCTATCTTCATACATATACATATATATATATATTATATATATATACTGTATATATATATATATATATATATATATATATATATATATATATATATGCAATAAAAACACTAGGAACGTGTGTTCTCAAATGCGTAAGTATCCACTAGGAAAAGTAAACTAACGAAGCATAGCGCTTGCGTATAATTACATCTTCAGTGCAGATACATTTACACTGAATATATAATTATACGAAAGCGCTCTGCTCTGTTAGTTTACTTCTCTTAGTAGTTACTTACGCATACATATATATATTTATCTATCTATCTATCTATCTATCTATATATATATATATATATATTTATATATATATATATGCATATATATATTAGCGAGCTTGTACGTCCAATTAAAAGAAGCACATGGCATAACACTATCAAGAGAGAACCTAGAGGAAAACACTGAAATTTTGGATTTATGTACTGACGAGAGACGGCTCCCAATTTTAGAAGCATTATGTATTAAGGAGTTAAGCCCAGATCTAAATAAACAAGCAGACGACCTTAGAGCCCACCCAAGCATGAGACAAACTGGTGCAAATCCAAACATGAGACATAACACTACAAACGCCAATATGGGACAAAACACCACCAGTGTAAACACGAGACAAAATTCCGCCACAACACGCACCCGGAGGCTCTCCTAGTGCACGTGACATTTCGTCACTGCCCGAAATACCGGATGACCTCCCCTAGTATGATTAGCCAGTTTGAAGGCTTAGTATAAAACTTAGAACTTTTATTAGACTCATCGGATTAATTCTTATCCTATAAGATAGTACATCCCAATAGCTACTGAAGAAGGGTCTAGAACCCGAAATCGCGATCTAGCTAATATGACTACATACAGCCAAGTCATAAATTTCCTTTCTAAGGAACATAAATCTATAATAAGGTATATGGAAAATACCTATAAGAAAATAATTAATGCAAAACTAGCCATCACTTTTAATGATATATGCATTAGAGAAAAACTCCTGCCCAAATACACTGATAATATATATATGTATATATATGTATATATATATATGTATATATGTATATATATATATATGTATATATATATATATATATATATGTATATATATATATATATATATATATATATATATGGGGGGGGGATGATGAGAGCAGGTAAGGCACCTGGTCTGGATGGATGCCATGCAGAATGTCTGAAGAAAAGAGGTAGTGATGATGGACTGGCTGGTGAGGTTCTTTTATGTTTGTTTAAGAAAGGGTAGAGTGCCGGAGGACTGGAGGAGTGCCTGTATAGTTCCGCTTTACAAGAGAAAGGGGGACAAGTGTGAGTGTAGTAGTTTCAGAGGGATCAGCTTGTTGAGTGTAGTTGGGAAGGCTTATGGGAGGGTCTTGATTGAGAGGATTAGGAGAGGAACAGAGGGAGTAATTGGTGAGGAACACTGTGGGTTTAGGACAGGTAGAGGTTGTGTAGATCAGATCTATGTGGTAAGACAGATATGTGAGAAATCTATAGGAAAAGGTAAGGCTTTTTTTTTTTGGCTTTTATGGATCTGGAAAAGGCTTATGACAGGGTAGACAGGAAGGCACCGTGGGAGGTACTGCAGATATATGTAATAGGAGGAAAGCTGTTAAGAGTTTTTACGAGAGTAGTAGAGCGTGTGTTAGGATTAGAAATGGAGAGAGTGAATGGTTGGAGGTATAGGTGGGACTTCGTCAGGAATGTGTTATGTCGCCCTGGCTGTTCAATCTATGCATGGATGGGGTGGTGCGAGAGGTAAATGCAAGGGTAGTGGATAAGGGGTTCGAGATGATTAAAGAAAATGAGGAAAAGTGGGAGGTGAGCCAGTTGTTGTTTGCTGACGACACTGCGCTTGTAGCAGGATCAGAGGAGGGATTGAGGAAGTTAGTGACAGAGTTTGAGAAGGTGTGTGAAAGAAGAAAGCTGAAGATAAATGTGGGTAAAAGTAAGGTGATGAGATGTACAAGGGGAGAGAGTGACAGCAGGCTGGAGGTGATCATTAAGGGTGAAAGACTGGAGGAAATGGATAGTATTAGATACTTGGGTGCGAATGTGGCAGGAAAGGGAGGAGAGTGGGTAGTGATAGAATGTAGATTGAGAGAAGCGAATAAATGCCTTGGTGGATTGAAAAGTGTAATGAGAAATAGACATTTGGGAATGGATGCTAAAGAGGAGGTTATATGAAGGAGTGACTGTGCCATTAGCATTGTACGGGGCAGAAACATGGAACATGAAAGAGGAAGAGAGAGGGAGTTTGAATGTGTTTGAGATGAGGTGTCTGAGAAGTATGATAGGGGTTACTAGGCTAGATAGAGTGAGAAATGAGGAGGTGAGGAGGAGAACAGGGGTGGAAAGGGAACTGGGAGATAGGATTGATGTAAGGATATTAGGATGGTTTGGGCACATGGAAAGAATGAGTGAAGAAAGATTAGTAAAAGAAGTGTGGAAGGCAGAGGTGGAAGGAGTGAATATGAGGGGACGTCCTAGGATGAGATGGATGGATGGGGTGAAAGGGGCATTACAAAAGAGAGGAATGTCTGTAGAAGAAGGACGGGAGAGGACAGAAGATAGGGGTGAATGGAGAGGGGTTTTGTATAGATGATGCTGTGATGCATGAGGGGGATGGGGGTGAGGAAGTATGTATGAGAAAAATAATTGACGCAGCCCGAAGGGATTTCTCACCGTCTTCTCCTTTTCTGCATGAGGGGACGGAGAGGGGGAGGTCGCCGAATTTATGAAGCGGTCTTGCTGCGGATGTGCTGTGTCTTGCGACACTGCTTCTGACCCAGGGCAGTGTACAGGATGCAGGGATGACCCGCCATCCAGGAGGTGCCAAGATAAGAGGGAGGGAGGGGAGTGGAATATATAGGAAATGGATTGGGTGGGAGTGTTTTCTATGCCTTTTTCTTTTTGGCTACCCCCCCATATAGGGGGAAAAGGCCTTTGGTATATATATGTATATATATATATATATATGTGTGTGTGTATGTGTGTGTGTGTATACATTGTGACGAATGTGGATAGAAGGTAAGGGAACACGGGATGAGGGAAATACTTTTATTCCTGACTAGTTTCGCCTGAGTGGCTTCCTCTGAAGAAGCCATTCAGGCGAAACTAGTCAGGAATAAAAGTATTTCCCTCAGCCCGTGTTCCCTTACCTCCTATCCACACACACACACACATATATATATATATATATATATATATATATATATATGTATATGTATATATACATATATATACATATATATATATTATATATATATATGTATATATGTATATGTATATATATATATATATATATATATATATCACATGTATGAATGTACATAAATGTATAAATATTTTTCGAGTACATTAAAACTAAAAACACGATTGTATGCAATTAAATTCACTCAAATCTAATTACGATGACTTATTCATTTATGTATACCATTCTCAGCCTTTTCCGGCGAATTCATAAGGTAGATTTTCTCGGAATCAAATGTCACTTACGAGTTTTAGCTTATTACAGAATTTGACTTAGGTAGATTTCGTTTCTCGAGCAATTCAAGACCAGAATGACAGATGCCAGTTGTGAACCGTACGCAAGAATTATATTGTCTCTAGTTGACCAACTTGAAAAAGCAAACACTACTACAAGGTACTGAATGAGTTTGTACTTGCACACGCAGAAATGATGTACAAAATATAAAACCATAAAAGCCTTTGATAAGTTGTTACACACAGATCACGAACAATCTTACCTGTTCTGCCGAGTGCACGCGAGTGAATGAGATCAGTTGAAGGCGAAATAAATCATATTCAGTTCATAGCCTCTGACGTCAGTACACAACCCTCATATACGTAGAACACAAAGCCACCTGTGTTGAAACACTAGCGAGTAGCTTGACTCACCGTGGTATTTTGAGAGCGAATCAACAGTAAGAACTTATATATCTCTATATATATATATATATATATATATATATATATATATATATATGTATATATATATATACCATATGTATGTATATGTACATATACACACACAACGAAACACATATATACAAAAACATATACATACATAGGCACACATACACACACACACACACATACACACAGACACACAGACACACACACACAGACACACAGACACACACACTTTTTTCACACAGAGTGGTGGACACTTGGAACAAATTGGATGGAACAGTAGAGTGCGCACAAACCATACACGAACTTAAGAGTAAACTAGACACTACGAGATACAAAGGCGAGACACCACGAGCGTAGCTCCCCTTCCCTCAAGACACAACTAGGTAAACACACACACACACACACACACACACACACACACACACACACACACACACACACACACACACACACACACACACACACACACACACACACACACACACACACACACACACACACACACACACACACACAAACACAAACATATACACGTACGAAAACACCCACCCACACATATGCACACACACAAGCACACACATATATACACACACACAAACACACATACACACACAGACATACACACACACACAAAATCTAAGATGTCGTACAGTCTCATATGCAATGCCCTACGATTGATTAATTGGCTCAATAAATGATTGATTGGCTGATTGATATTTCTGTTTATATATATATTTATATATATATATATATATATATATATATATATATATATATATATGTATATATATATATGCACTGAGAACCCACTATTAACTACTTTTCTGGAAAGATTGTTAGGATAACTAAAAATAATATTTACGTTATCTTTTGGCAACATTTGAGAGAAATTATTGATGGATTGGTTAAATTATTGATGAATTGGTTAAATTTAAAGTGGAATGGGAAGTGGATAACAGATTACCATTTTTGGACATCTCAGTCATGAGACATCATCATCTTCTTTCTTTCACAGTGTACAGAAAATCCACACATACTGGGAGTTATGTACACTTCTACAGCAAACATCCTGATAGCATCAAATATAGCGTTGCTTCGGGTCTTTTTCTTAGGGCACTTAGATTATGTAGCCCATCTTATTTAGATTCAGAGATTTCCGTCATCAAAACTCAGTTGAAAAGATTAGGGTACCCAGACTGGTTTACAAACAAAGTTATTATAAATCCACTTCCCATCCATCTCAACATCAAAAATGGAACAAACACTGCCTAAAACTTCCTTTTAACCAATCCATCAATAATTTCTCTCAAATGTTGCCAAAAGGTAACGTAAATATTATTTTTAGTTATCCTAGCAATCTTTTCAGAAAAGTAGTTACTGTTCTTCATAGACCAACACAAGACATAAATCCCGGAGTTTACAAATTACCTTGCTCAGATTGTGATGAAGTGTACTGGGGACAAATGGGCAGAGAATTAAAAACGAGAATTAAAGAACATAAAAACTCATTTAATATGCTCAACATAACTCCGCGGTATTTCAACACGTAGCCAACAATAATCACAGAATAAATTGGAACGAGGCAAAAACCATTTTCAAATCCAAATGTAGTTACAAAAGGAAAATAATTTAATCATCCTTAATAAAACAATTCCCGAATTTTAACATCTCAAAAGGCCAATGGTCACCAGATTACATAACTACCTTGGCAGTTGATAAATTATTTCCCCATATTGTAAAAGCGGACGATTTACCACATAACCCGCACAACAATATAGATGCCACATGAGTTGACTTGTCCATGTTCCCTAACTTTACCTCTCTCATCTGTATATAATATGTGTATGTTCTCTTGTCTATGTATTCCGCGTGAAGAGGATCACAGCAAGTGATCGAAATATACGGAAATCCTTTATTTTCTTCTTTTCTTAAATCCAAATAATAGTGGGTTCTTAGTGCAATTACTAATGTGTAACGACATTACTGGACAGTGATATATACATATGTATAAAAAATATATACTTCTAGGGAACAGGTTTTCACGTAGACAATTTTGATTGAAGTCAACTGCGCTAATAGCTTTGGCTATCTTAAGATTCATATTCTTCAGTTTGAAGAATAATTTTTTGTCTTCATAGTTCAAAGTATGAACATAATCATTCATGATTTCAAAATCTTGGAGAAGAGGGTGCAGTAAAAGGCGCTGCTGAATGTCAATCAATCAATCAATATATATATATATATATATACATATATATATATATATATATATATATATACATATATATATACATATATATATATATATATATGTATATATGTATATATAAATATATATATACATATATATATGTCTATATATATATGTGTGTATGTATGTATGTATGTATGTATGTATGTATGTATGTATGTATGTATGTATGTATGTATGTATGTATGTATGTATTTATGTATGTATGTATGTATGTATGTATGTAAGTATGTATGTATTTATGAATGTATGTATGTATGTATGTATGTATGTATGTATGCATGTATGTATGTATGTATGTATGTATATTCCTATCTTATTATTTATCTTTAGAGGAAGTGACAGACCAAAAAAGATAAAAAATATTAGTGTCATAAGTGGGAGGCAGTCATTTAGGTGCTCTGTTATGAAGATACCATTTGCAGCCAGCTACTGAGGTTATGGATCACACGTGTTTATAAGACCATTCAGAGTACTAGAACTCACACATTACACCATCATATTTATCAGGGTTGTCTCTACAAGAGACAATATTCACTGGAGGAGACGGAGATAACGCCCATGGAATTCATCGGGTACGGACAGTTGCCCACCGGACAATTGCTCACCGGATAGTTGCTCACCGGACAATTGCTCACCGGACAGTTACTCACCGAACAATTGACAAATAGGACATTTGCTCACCAAAGGATTATTTTTTACTTTTCTTGAACTTAATAACAAATCATATACAGGATTTTTTTTATACTAAAGGTTATTACAGCAATAATGCACAAACAATATACAAACTTGATAACATAATATACAAGATGTTTTTAGTTATATTGAAGTTTATTACAGCAATAATACAGGATTTTTTTTAGTTATATTGAAGTTTATTACAGTAATAATACATAAGCAAACTTTCATGTTTTAACTAAAACAAACCCCGTATATTATTTGTTATTAAGTTCAAGAAAAGTAAAAAATAATCCTTTGGTGAGCAAATGTCCTATTTATCACTTGTCCGGTGAACAACTGTCCGGTGAGCAATTGTCCGGTGAGCAACTGTCCTACACCCGGAATTCATGGCAGGGATCAAGTTGATTGAACTTGTCCAGAGTTGTTTAGAGTTGCTCCAATTAATGATAATTTTCACATAAAAAAGAAATCGACCCATGCCCAAGGTTTGAATAACTCTACAAATTTGGAATATGGTATATGAAAATATTCATAATTCTCAATCTCAAGAATAGTGAATATGTAAAAATTTTCATTTCACTCGAAAGGTTAAAAAGAGACAGTAATTAAATAATCAGAAAGTAATAAATTTCATCTAATTATATACATGATAGGTCCTATAAAGAATTACACATAAGGAAGTATTAACTATGAGCTCTCCGTGCCAAAGATTTAGGATAAATGAGGATGTAAGTAAAAAGCTTTGAACCTGGGTAGAACATTTATTAGTCTTAAGTAAAGGAAGAGTTAAGAGGAATATCATAGGAATTTCTATTCCTCTAAACCCAAAACTATTTCAGTTTATTTTTACTTACTGGCTATTGAATAATGAGTTCTACTCAGAGTATTTTTACCTGCAAGTCCCAATAAAAGACAAACGAAATTAAGGTAATATTAATAATGACATAGTTCCGGTATATAAGAGGGGTAAACATCAGGATGATGAAAGTGTTAAAGCCTTCCAGTAGAAAGAAAGACAAACAAAATACTGGTCGACTGTTGTAAAATATAAACACACAGAAAAAGTGACAAGTTCCAGAATATAGTGGATACATAAAGAATATTGTAAGTCTGTTTCGTGCGCACGTTCCTAGAATATCAACTCCATAAAAACTGGTCAACCAGTACACTATTTAAGTCAGCTTTCTCACTCAACTTACATGGCAGCTGAAACCCAATTTAGTGTTAAACAATGAACTAATCCTTGTGTTGATACAATCAAATCCTCTTTACACAAGGAGATTATTCATCAAAAGTTAAAGAGTTAAAAGTGGTCTCTAAAACAAGTTGTACGTAAGCACACCTTGAG
>NC_134780.1:8187696-8190196 GCF_046742065.1 Oratosquilla oratoria | reverse complement strand
TTTTGCCATTCCTAGAATATGGAGAGAGCCGAAGAACCATCACGACGACTGCTACTTTTGTATGATTGATGTGACGAAGTACAGGAAAGTGAAAGGAAGACAAGCTCTGCAGTATCCAGACATACCATCATCTAGAGCACCTGTCCCACATGATGATAGCTTACCAGTACCACAACCACCAGAAAATGCAAGTTTATTTTGATCATACTCTCTTTACTTTTAATTAACTTCAATATTAAGTACTTAATATACATTCACTTTCCTAAAGATATATGGAATACTAATGCTATTCGTCTTTGTTGAAGTTGCTATATTTAGTTATTTCTTTCAATCCAGATAGAAGATGCAATGGAAATTTCATCTGAAGGGTCAGCAGGTAGCAGCAGCCAAGAATTGGGAGACGAAGATTTCGCACCAAGAACGACTTAGGAGCCTCACTTTCCAAGTCAGAGTGAGCTAGATGACTTAATCAGAGACTTAGGTCTTACTAAGTTAGGAACTGAGCTTCTTACATCGAGGATGAAAGAATGGAATCTACTAGGAGAAGACTGCAGGACATCTGTGTACCGGAAACGACATGAAGAATTTAAAATTTACTATGACTTTACTGATGATATGTGTTATTGTAAGGATGTTACTGGTTTGTCTACAGCCCTTGGACTCGAACATGATCCTGCAGAATGGCGACTGTTCATAGATAGCTCAACACGAAGTCTCAAAGCAGTATTGCTCCACAATGGAAATAAAAACCCATCTTTGCCTCTTGCACACTCAGTACAGAAGAAAGAAAACTATCATAATGTCAAACAGCTTCTTGAAAAAATCCATTATGCTGAATTCAAATGGGGTGTTTGTGGTGATTTCAAGATGCTAGCCTTTTTGCTTGGCTTACAAGGGGGATACACAAAGTATTCCTGTTTTCTTTGTTTATGGGACAGCAGGGCTGATGATGATCATTATAATAAAGTTCATTTGCCCCCAAGAGTTGAACTGCAGCCAGGAATGTTAAATCTTCTCAGACAGCCTCTAGTAGATTCAAAAAAAGTTTTATTACCCCCACTTCATATCAAGCTAGGGTTAATTAAACAGTTTGTGAAGGCTTTGGATTTTGAAGGCGAAACTTTTCAAGAAATTTGTCTCATGTTTCCCAAGCTATCTGAGGCTAAGCTCAAGGGTGGTATATTTGTTGGACCCCAGGTAAACAAAAGGTTGAAGTCGGAGAAACTGGAAAGAGCGATGACAAAAGTTGAAAGAGAAGCTTGGTGTTCATTTCGTGATGTAGTTCGTGGATTCCTAGGAAATCACAAGGACCCTAATTATAAACAAATAGTGGCAAAGCTTATTGAGAACTTCAGGAAACTTGGTTGTCGTATGTCCTTGAAGATACATTTCTTGCATTCTCACCTAGATTTCTTCCCCGAAAACTTGGGGGCTGTCAGTGAGGAGCATGGCGAGAGATTTCATCAGGATATCGCAACTATGGAAAGAAGATATCAAGGACGATGGAATACTGCTATGATGGGAGATTACATATGGTCACTAGTCAGAAAAGACGAAAGCATGCATTCTAGAAAATCTCGATCGTCAAAGCACTTCTAATCATGAGAAGAGTCATCAAAACACTTGCAGTGCAAAGTTGTGTTGTTTATTTTGTTCTTACTAATATTGTAGCTCTTAAATACACTTCATATTATGAAAAAAATACTAGATGTTGTATAATTATCCTTAGAATGCTAAAGTAGATTGAATCAATTAACTACTGTAGGGAAAGGTTGCGTATATAACAATAAAATATAAAATCAGGAATAAATGAAGAAATATCGATGTTACGTCAAAACTAATGTAATATTTGGATCCAGTGACACAAAATACATATATAAACTTGAACAAATACAAATAAACAAAATATCTGTTACATTGTGTTATATATGTCATGTCTCCGGGTGCAATGATAGATATTAGATATACCGCTTCATGTGATACAATGAATCTGAGAATCAATGTACGTAATGTTGTACTTACTGCATATTTTTCCTTTTTCAGGCCCTGAGCCGCCTGAACTATCTGCAAATAAATACAAGATGAAGAATTGTCAGTAACTCAATGAGAAAACTCTTTCAACTGCTATCAGTTGAACCAACAATATAAATAAATGTCGTTGTTCTTCTATTTATTATTATTCATTTACTTATTTTAATTTGTATTAATTAATGAAAAGAATTGTTCTTTACCATTCTTGTATATTAAGTTTTGATAGAGTACATATCATAATACATTATTAAGTGTAAACATTATTACTGTATATGAATAAATACAAATACTCGTAATGAATAAAACTATCGAACTGCATATTTGTCCGTGAAAAAATATCTATGATATAAACGAATTCGTTGTTTCACCAATGAGGTCTGTCTGAGTATGACCCAAGTCAGTACTAAATGACAACAAGACTGCTAATAACGCCTGCGGGTTATGGTACATCGTCTAAGCTATGGTATTC
>NC_134780.1:8177696-8180196 GCF_046742065.1 Oratosquilla oratoria | reverse complement strand
TCGTAAGGCAAAATTTCTGAGTCCATGTATCATTTTGGTCATTCCTCTCTTTGTGTACTGATTCTAGTGAATTGGTGTCCTTTCTGTAGGACGGAAACCAAAATTGTACCGCATAGTCAAAGATGGGTCTAACTATCGTTAGATAGAGTTTAATGATTACCTCTGCACTTCTATTCCTTGCCGTCCTAGTAATAAAACTTAATGCTCTGTTAGCTTTATTCCTAACGCTAATGCACTTGTTTCCTAGTTTTAAGGTCCGGACTCACCAGAACTCCCAAGTCTCTCTCGCACTCAGTTTTCTCTAAAAGCGTGTTATCTAATCTGTATCTATTTTTGGGGTTGTGTAGCCCTACGTTTAACACGCTACACTTAGAGATATTGAAGTTCATTTGCCATTTGATCGACCATGAGAACAATTTGTGAAGATCATCCTGCAGAATCTCTGCGTCGTCTCCTGACCTAATTAGGCGTCCTATTTTAGTGTCGTCCGCAAACTTACTAACATCACTATTTAACCCATCGTCTAAGTTGTTTAAGTACATAATGAACAACAAGGGAACCGAAACCGAGCCCTGGAGGACTCCACTAGTAACATTGCCCAACCTAGATTTTACTCCATTTATGGTGACCCGCTGTTTTCTGTTACTAATCCAAGCTCTAATCCATTCTAACACTTTTCCTCCTATGCCATGGGCTTTGATTTTATTTAGTAGTCTCTGGTGTGGCACCTTGTCGAACGCTTTGCTAGAGTGAAGGTAAATCATATCGTGATTATCATTGTTATCTGACGCCTTATATACTTTAGTACAAAAGGATAGAAGATTAGTCACATATGACTTACCCTTGGAGAAACCATGCTGTGAATCACGAATTAAATTATGTCTTTCGATGTGTTCTCTGAGTCTATTTACTGTAACTGATTCAAGCATTTTTCCTATAACCGATGTCAAAGTGATTGGCCTGTAGTTGCATATAGACGATCTATCTCTCTTCTTAAAAACAGGAACAACGTTTGCTTGCCTCCAAGCAGTAGGTACAAAACCAGTGTCTACTGATTTATTAATTATTTCTCAGTTAACTTGTCGCAGATTTCAAATTTAAATTCCTTTAGCATTCTTGGAAAAATTTCGTCTAGACCCGGGAATTTTGTAGCTTTAAGTCTTTCAGTCTGCTTGACTACTTCTTCTTTACTAATGCTGGTATTAGATAGACTACTTTCTTCATCCCCTCTAAAAATCAGATCGAAGTCAGGTACTTTATCTAACCTCTCATTAGTAAACATCGATAGAAAATAATTGTTAAACTCCTCACTCATTTTTTTCTCCGATTCTATCATGAAATTTTCATCGTTTTTAATTGGTCCTGTTCTTTCTTTATTTTTTGTTCTATAGAGATGAAAGAAACCCTTTGGGATGGATCTTGCTTGACTAGCAACCTCAATTTCATAATTACGTTTCGCTGTACGTGTATTCTTTTTAGCCAGCTTTGCCATTTCGTGTTTTTTTATTATTATTATTATTTTTTTTATGTAAAGTCCTCTTTTCATTCCGATCTCATGTTTCAATCTGTACGTCATCCATTTGGGAGTATTACTATTTCTATGTATCAAAGCGTTGTTAAAGTCTCCCAGGAGCAAAAAGTTAACAAGTGTCAGAGCATTCTCAGTTAATAGACCCCTTAACTATCAACTTCTAAAGGAGTTAAAACCTTAGGAATAAGCTTATTAGTAAATACAATATTTTATTTTTAAAACCTGTATATTAAATCTAAGTATCAACAATTGTTCCGATGATTTGTATGTGTTTATCGACCGAAAATCATTCCGGATTAGAAGAAAAAATATGACCTTACATAACAAAGAATCATCCCTTTATTACCACAAAACCTGTGAAGTTATCAGTCTTACTTTTTTTTGTTCACTTTCAGTAGATTTCTTTTGCATTTGACTTTAAAGACGGGGCATGTCATGGACAACGTTCCAGGGTCATCCACCTGAAGCAAGTAAACAAATTATAGATTATCTATATCTATATCTATATCTATATCTATATCTATATCTATATATCTATATCTATATCTATATCTATATCTATATCTATATCTATATCTATATCTATATCTATATCTATATCTATATCTATATCTATATCTATATCTATATCTATATCTCTATATCTATATCTATATCTATATCTATAAACATGGCTAAGACAAGTGTTACACTTCACCTAATTAAAACTGACACGTCTTCAATAGAGCTCGTCATTCTTCATTGAAATATCATATATGACAGGGCAACAGATCTGGGTATCAAAAGAATATTGTATATCAAAATATCTTCATATCATCATACTGTAAATAGTGATTTAATGTGACAGCTAGATATATATACGCCATCATTGATTGCCTATATTTTATGATGTTATTGATCATATTTTCTAGACATCGAGAACGTCTTTAGCATGACCATAACATCATCGCTCTGGCCTTAGAGCTGATA
>NC_134780.1:8165196-8172696 GCF_046742065.1 Oratosquilla oratoria | reverse complement strand
CATTAGAGAAAAACTCCTGCCCAAATACATTGATAATATATATATATATATATATATATATATATATATATATATGTATATATATATATATATATATATGTATATGTATATATATATATATATATATACATATATGGGGTGGGGGTGATGATGAGAGCAGGTAAGGCACCTGGTCTGGATGGATGCCATGCAGAATGTCTGAAGAAAAGAGGTACAGTGATGGTGGACTGGCTGGTGAGGTTCTTTAATGTTTGTTTAAGAGAGGGTAGAGTGCCGGAGGACTGTAGGAGTGCCTGTATAGTTCCGCTTTACAAGAGAAAGTGGGACAAGTGTGAGTGTAGTAGTTTCAGAGGGATCAGCTTGTTGAGCGTAGTTGGGAAGGCTTATGGGAGGGTCTTGATTGAGAGGATTAGGAGAGGAACAGAGGGAGTAATTAGTGAGGAACACTGTGGGTTTAGGACAGGTAGAGGTTGTGCAGATCAGATCTATGTGGTAAGACAGATATGTGAGAAATCTATAGGAAAAGGTAAAGATGTTTTTGGGGTTTTTATGGATCTGGAAAAGGCTTATGACAGGGTAGACAGGAAGGCACTGTGGGAGGTACTACAGATATATAGAATAGGAGGAAAGCTGTTAAGAGTTTTTACGAGAGTAGTAGAGCGTGTGTTAGGATTAGAAATGGAGAGAGTGAATGGTTGGAGGTATAGGTGGGACTTCGTCAGGAATGTGTTATGTCGCCCTGGCTGTTCAATCTATGCATGGATGGGGTGGTGCGAGAGGTAAATGCAAGGGTAGTGGGTAAGGTGTTGGAGATGATTAAAGAAAATGGAGAAAAGTGGGAGGTGAGCCAGTTGTTGTTTGCTGACGACACTGCGCTTGTAGCAGGATCAAAGGAGGGATTGAGGAAGTTAGTGACAGAGTTTGAGAAGGTGTGTGAAAGAAGAAAGCTGAAGATAAATGTGGGTAAAAGTAAGTTGATGAGATGTACAAGGGGAGAGAGTGACAGTAGGCTGGAGGGGATCATTAAGGGTGAAAGACTGGAGGAAGTGGATAGTATTAGATACTTGGGTGCGAATGTGGCAGGAAAGGGAGGTGTGTGGGTGGTGGTAGAATGTAGATTGAGAGAAGCAAGTAAATGCCTTGGTGGATCGAAAAGTGTAATGAGAAATAGACATTTGGGAATGGATGCTAAAGAGGAGGTTATATGAAGGAGTGACTGTGCCATTAGCATTGTACGAGGCAGAAACATGGAACATGAAAGAAGAAGAGAGAAAGAGTTTGAATGTGTGTGAGATGAGGTGTCTGAGAAGTATGATAGGGGTTACTAGGGTAGATAGAGTGAGAAATGAGGAGGTGAGGAGGAGAACAGGGGTGGAAAGGGAACTGGGAGATAGGATTGATGTAAGGGTATTAGGATGGTTTGGGCACATGGAAAGAATGAGTGAAGAAAGATTAGTAAAAGAAGTGTGGAAGGCAGAGGTGGAAAGAGTGAATATGAGGGGGCGTCCTAGGATGAGATGGATGAATGTCGTCAAAAGGGCATTACAAAACAGAGGAATGTCTGTAGAAGAAGGACGGGAGAGGACAGAAGATAACGGTGAATGGAGAGGGGTTTTGTATAGATGATGCTGTGATGCATGAGGGGGAGTGGGTGGGGGATGGGGGTGAGGAAGTGTGTATGAGAAAAATAATTGACGCAGCCCGAAGGGATTTCTCACCGTCTTCTCCTTTTCTGCATGAGGGGACGGAGAGGGGGAGGTCGCCGAATTTATGTAGCGGTTTCTCTCTTGATGTGCTGTGTCTTGCGACACTGCTTCTGACCCAGGGCAGTGTACAGGATGCAGGGATGACCCGCCATCCAGGAGGTGCCAAGATATGAGGGAGGGAGGGGAGTGGAATATATAGGAAATGGAATGGGTGGGAGTGTTTTCTATGCCTTTTTCTTTTTGGCTACCCCCCCATGTAGGGGGAAAAAGCCTTTGGTATATGTATATATGTATATGTATATATATATATATATATATATATATATATATATAATATATATGTGTGTGTGTGTGTGTATACATTGTGACGAATGTGGATAGGAGGTAAGGAACACGGGCTGAGGGAAATACTTTTATTCCTGACTAGTTTCGCCTGAGTGGCTTCTTCAGAAGAAGCCACTCAGGCGAAACTAGTCAGGAATAAAAGTATTTCCCTCAGCCCGTGTTCCCTTACCTCCTATCCACATATATATATACATATATATACACATATATACATATATATACACACACACATATATATATATATATATATGTATATATATATATGTATATATATCATATGTATGAATGTACATAAATGTATAAATATTTTTCGAGTACATTAAAACTAAAAACACGATTGTATGCAATTAAATTCACTCAAATCTAATTACGATGACTTATTCATTTATGTATACCATTCCCAGCCTTTTCCGGCGAATTCATAAGGTAGATTTTCTCGGAATCAAATGTCACTTACGAGTTTTAGCTTATTACAGAATTTGACTAAGGTAGATTTCGTTTCCCGAGCAATTCAAGACCAGAATGACAGATGCCAGTTGTGAACCGTACGCAAGAATGATATTGTCTCTAGTTGACCAGCTTGAAAAAGGAAACATTACTACAAGGTACTGAATGAGTTTGTACTTGCACACGCAGAAATGATGTACAAAATATAAAACCATAAAAGCCTTTGATAAGTTGTTACACACAGATCACGAACAATCTTACCTGTTCTGCCGAGTGCACGCGAGTGAATGAGATCAGTTGAAGGCGAAAGAAATTATATTCAGTTCATAGCATCTGACGTCAGTACACAGCCCCCAAGCAGGTACAGCACAAAGCCACCTGCATTGAAACACTAGCTTGACTCACCGTGGTACTTTGAGAGCGAATCATCAGTAAGAACTTATATATGTATATATATATATATATATATATATATATATATATATATATATATGTATATATATATATATATATATATATATATATACCATATGTATGTATATGTACATATACACACACAACAAAACACATATATACAAAAACATACACATGCATAGGCACACATACACACACACACACACACACATACACACAGGCACACACACACACACACACACGTTTTTTTCACACAGAGTGGTGGACACTTGGAACAAATTGGATGGAACAGTAGAGTGCGCACAAACCATACACGAACTTAATAGCAAACTAGACACTGCGAGATACAAAGGAGAGACATCACGAGCGTAGCTCCCCTTCCCTCAAGACACAACTAGGTAAACATACACAGACACAAACACACACACACACACACACACACACACACACACACACACACACACACACACACACACACACACACACACACACACACACACACACACACACACACACACACACAAACACAAACATATACACGTACGAAAACACCCACCCACACATATGCATACACACAAGCACACACATACACACACAAACACACATACACACACACACAAACACACATACACACACACAAAATCTAAGATGTCGTACAGTCTCATATGCAATGCCCTACGATTGATTAATTGGCTCAATAAATGATTGATTGGCTGATTGATATTTCTGTTTATATATATATATATATATATATATATATATATATATATATATATATATATATATATATATATATGTATATATATATATGCACTGAGAACCCACTATTAACTACTTTTCTGGAAAGATTGTTAGGATAACTAGAAATAATATTTACGTTATCTTTTGGCAACATTTGAGAGAAATTATTGATGGATTGGTTAAATTATTGATGAATTGGTTAAATTTAAAGTGGAATGGGAAGTGGATAACAGATTACCATTTTTGGACATCTCAGTCATGAGACATTATCATCTTCTTTCTTTCACAGTGTACAGAAAACCCACACATACTGGGAGTTATGTACACTTCTACAGAAAACATCCTGATAGTATCAAATATAGCGTTGCTTCGGGTCTTTTTCTTAGGGCACTTAGATTATGTAGCCCATCTTATTTAGATTCAGAGATTTCCGTCATCAAAACTCAGTTGAAAAGATTAGGGTACCCAGACTGGTTTACAAACAAAGCCTTAAGCAAAGCCAAAACCAGTTATTATAAATCCACTTCCCATCCATCTCAACATCAAAAATGGAACAAACACTGCCTAAAACTTCCTTTTAACCAATCCATCAATAATTTCTCTCAAATGTTGCCAAAAGATAACGTAAATATTATTTTTAGTTATCCTAGCAATCTTTTCAGAAAAGTAGTTAATGTTCATCATAGACCAACACAAGACATAAATCCCGGAGTTTACAAATTACCTTGCTCAGATTGTGATGAAGTGTACTGGAGACAAATGGGCAGAGAATTAAAAACGAGAATTAAAGAACATAAAAACTCAGTTAAATATGCTCAACATAACTCCGCGGTATTTCAACACGTAGCCAACAATAATCACAGAATAAATTGGGATGAGGCAAAAACCATTTTCAAATCCAAATGTAGTTACAAAAGGAAAATAATTTAATCATCCTTAATAAAACAATTCCCGAATTTTAACATCTCAAAAGGCCAATGGTCACCAGATTACATAACCACCTTGGCAGTTGATAAATTATTTCCCCATATTGTAAAAGCGGACGATTTACCACATAACCCGCACAACAATATAGATGCCACATGAGTTGACTTGTCCATGTTCCCTAACTTTACCTCTCTCATCTGTATATAATATGTGTATGTTCTCTTGTCTATGTATTCCGCGTGAAGAGGATCACAGCAAGTGATCGAAATATACGGAAATCCTTTATTTTCTTCTTTTCTTAAATCCAAATAATAGTGGGTTCTTAGTGCAATTACTAATGTGTAACGACATTACTGGACAGTGATATATACATATGTATAAAAATATATACTTCTAGGGAACAGGTTTTCACGTAGACAATTTTGATTGAAGTCAACTGAGCTAATAGCTTTGGCTATCTTAAGATTCATATTCTTCAGTTTGAAGAATAATTTTTTGTCTTCATAGTTCAAAGTATGAACATAATCATTCATGATTTCAAAATCTTGGAGAAGAGGGTGCAGTAAAAGGCGCTGCTGAATGCCAATGGTTATAATGACACAATGTAACAGTACAAAAGCTGTTGACACAAACACCATACACACACACACACAAACACACATACACACACACACAAACACACATACACACACACAAAATCTAAGATGTCGTACAGTCTCATATGAAATGCCCTACGATTGATTAATTGGCTCAATAAATGATTGATTGGCTGATTGATATTTCTTATTATATATATATATATATATATATATATATATATAAAGTATATATAAATTATATATACATGTATATATATACAAGCACCCAGACCTGGCTTCGCCAGGTGTGCTTGGCCTACGGGCAGTTTTAATGTACCAAAATGGGAAAATAAAAGAGTAACAATAAATTCCATAATTTCATTTAGACCTACTACGATTTTGTATATGAAAAATACATTAAACACATAAATGGAAATTCAAATCTTCTTTCTCTTTCTAACGATGTCCCTCAGTGAAAGGTCTTTAGAATAATCCATTGTGTAAATTTCTTCGGGCATAATCATGGCTACGGCTTCTTCTTCTGTCTTACTGAAAATTGATCTTGGAATGCACACGATGGATTGATCAGGTTCTTCTTCCCCTATTTGCGAAGGAGTCTTCAAAATCTCCCGAAGGAGTCTTCAGTCTCCAAAAGGAGTCGTCAAAGTCTACTGACGTTGTCGTCAAATTCTCCCCTCGTCTCTCTCTCTGTTTCTCTTTCTCGTTAGGTCAATCATAAAGGCAATAAAATTTCGGAAGGTGGTCATAAAAACGCCAGGAAATTTTCAAAACTGAAAAACTTTATTTATGTATATAGATTCTCTTGGCAATATTTCGTAAAGATTCTCTTAGCAATATTTCGTAAAGATTCTCTTGATAATATTTCGTAAAGATTCTCTTGTTAACTTTTGGTAAAGATTCAGTTGGCAATATTTCGTAAATATTTTCTCATTAATATTTCGTAAAGATTCTTTTGTCAGAATTCCGTAAAGATTCTCTTTTTCTTGTTAGCACCACTTTCTTTTTCCATGGTAATATTAGTGTTTCCGGTGATGACTCATTTCCGGGTTGGGCCTTGCGTAGGAGGTTGGAAGGTTTAGAGAGAAATATTTTTTTTATGTTAGTGGAGTGGAGATTCTCTTGGCAATATTTCGTAAAGATTCTCTTAGCAATATTTCGTAAAGATTCTCTTGGTAATATTTCGTAAAGATTCTCTTGTTAACATTTGGTAAAGATTCTCTTGGCAATACTTCGTAAATATTTTCTCATTAATATTTCGTAAAGATTCTTTTGTCAGAATTCCGTAAAGATTCTCTTTTTCTTGTTAGCACCACTTTCTTTTTCCATGGTAATCTTATTAACACACGGAGAGCAGCTTAAAGACACGTCTACCCTGTATGAATGCTTACAGGCGTCTGAGTCAGATGTGTCCCCGAGAGTTAGTGTTTCCGGTGATGACTCATTCCCGGAGTAGGAGGTTGGAAGGTTTAGAGAGAAATATTTTTATGTATATAGATATGTGTGTGTGTGTATAAAAATATATACTTCTAGCGAACAGGTTTTCACGTAGACAATTTTTATTGAAGTCAACTGCGCTAATAACTTTGGCTATCTTAAGAATAATTTTTTGTCTTCATAGTTCAAAGTATGAACATAATCATTCATGATTTCAAAATCTTGGAAAAGAGGGTGCAGTAAAAGGCGCTGCTGAATGTCAATCAATCAATCAATCAATATATATACATATATATATATATATATATATATACATATATATATGTATATATATACATGTATATATACATATGTATATATATGTATATATATATATATATATATATGTATGTATGTATGTATGTATGTATGTATGTATGTATGTATGTATGTATGTATGTATGTATGTATGTATGTATGTATGTATGTGTGTGTATGTATGTATGTATGTATGTATGTATGTATGTATGTATGTATGTATGTATGTATGTATGTATGTATGTATGTATGTATGTATGTATATATATTCCTATCTTATTATTTATCTTTAGAGGAAGTGACAGACCAAAAAAGAGCAAAAATATTAGTGTCATAAGTGCTAGGCAGTCATTTAGGTACCATTTGCAGCCAGCTACTGAGGTTATGGATCACACGTGTTTATAAGACCATTCAGAGTACTAGAACTCACACATTACACCATCATATTTATCAGGGTTGTCTCTACAAGAGACAATATTCACTGGAGGAGACGGAGATAACGCCCATGGAATTCATCGGGTACGGACAGTTGCCCACCGGACAATTGCTCACCGGATAGTTGCTCACCGGACAATTGCTCACCAGACAGT
>NC_134780.1:8155196-8160196 GCF_046742065.1 Oratosquilla oratoria | reverse complement strand
CAATATCTATGGTGTTTATAGAATTAGGGACAGAAATAAAATGAGACTTATCCTTTCCCGGGGTCCGGACGTTTGAGCCATCGTAGATCTTCTTGGCTTTCCTCGTTGTCCTGGTGATCAAACCTCCGGGGTATTTCAGCTTCCTAAAGGTATTCTTGATGTAAGTGAGTTCATCCTCTAGGAATTCTTCACTGCAGATACGAAAAGCTCTGAGAAAGAAACCTATTAGAACACCCGTTTTAACACGTCTGCTGTGTGCTGAAAAATAATGGACAAAGTCGTCCCTATTGGTGGGTTTCCTGTACACTGAGAAACTTACCTGTTGAGAACCTCTGTGTATCAATGTGTCTAAAAATGGTAAATTACACTCTTTTTCTAGTTCAACTGTGAATTGGATGTCTTTATTCACAGCGTTGAGTCTTCTCAACTTATTTTCTATATTAGTTCTTTTTGGCATCACCACGATTATGTCATCCACGTACCTTAGCCAAGTGGTACCTCTTCCCATGATGTTGATGTATTTGTCCATTTCTAATACTTCCATGAATAAACATGCCATGACAGCAGATAATGGACTCCCCATTGCGAGACCTCTAATCTGTTTAAATTCAATGTTGTTAAACATAAAATATCCAAATTTGACACACATGGAAATAAGTTTTATATAATCAGATCTTGGGACAGGAAGGGTATCATCATCGATATCTGTTGTTACTTTCTTCACTGCTTCTAGGGCATCAAAAATAGAAACATTTGTGAATAACGCTGTTATATCGAAGCTTGCCAACTTTTTATCACTTACATTTAGATCTTTAAGTCTCTGGATCAGGTCGGAAGAATTTCTTAAATGGGCCCCGCTGATGGAACCGATGACGTTGGAAAGGGGTTTTGCCAGACATTTCGCTAGCCTGTGCGGAGCGCTACCAATCCCTGAAGTTATGGGCCTCATGGGGATATTTACCTTATGTACTTTAGGTAGACCGTGCATTAACGGGGGTTTTGGAGCTTCTTCTAGTAATCCTAACAACTTTTTTCCCCTGGTTGATTTACGTAGGATTTTTCTCGCTTCTGTGTTAAATCTTGCTGATTCTATATCAGCGTTGCCGGCCGGTTGTCTTTCGTATGTTGATTCATCATTCAAAAGATCGGACATTTTGTCCAGATAGTCAATTTTATTTAGAATAATTACTCCGCCGCCTTTGTCGGCGTGGGTGATAATAATGTCATTATCATTACTCAAAGTCTGAAGGACTTCTCTAAATCTTTTGGGAATAACATAACGATTACAATCGGCCAAGGCTTGGTAACATGTTATTACCCCTTGGGTGAAACCTTTATCAACTTCGTTCTCAGACCATTTATAATTAATGCACGGTCTACCTAAAGTACATAAGGTAAATATCCCCATGAGGCCCATAACTTCAGGGATTGGTAGCGCTCCGCACAGGCTAGCGAAATGTCTGGCAAAACCCCTTTCCAACGTCATCGGTTCCATCAGCGGGGCCCATTTAAGAAATTCTTCCGACCTGATCCAGAGACTTAAAGATCTAAATGTAAGTGATAAAAAGTTGGCAAGCTTCGATATAACAGCGTTATTCACAAATGTTTCTATTTTTGATGCCCTAGAAGCAGTGAAGAAAGTAACAACAGATATCGATGATGATACCCTTCCTGTCCCAAGATCTGATTATATAAAACTTATTTCCATGTGTGTCAAATTTGGATATTTTATGTTTAACAACATTGAATTTAAACAGATTAGAGGTCTCGCAATGGGGAGTCCATTATCTGCTGTCATGGCATGTTTATTCATGGAAGTATTAGAAATGGACAAATACATCAACATCATGGGAAGAGGTACCACTTGGCTAAGGTACGTGGATGACATAATCGTGGTGATGCCAAAAAGAACTAATATAGAAAATAAGTTGAGAAGACTCAACGCTGTGAATAAAGACATCCAATTCACAGTTGAACTAGAAAAAGAGTGTAATTTACCATTTTTAGACACATTGATACACAGAGGTTCTCAACAGGTAAGTTTCTCAGTGTACAGGAAACCCACCAATAGGGACGACTTTGTCCATTATTTTTCAGCACACAGCAGACGTGTTAAAACGGGTGTTCTAATAGGTTTCTTTCTCAGAGCTTTTCGTATCTGCAGTGAAGAATTCCTAGAGGATGAACTCACTTACATCAAGAATACCTTTAGGAAGCTGAAATACCCCGGAGGTTTGATCACCAGGACAACGAGGAAAGCCAAGAAGATCTACGATGGCTCAAACGTCCGGACCCCGGGAAAGGATAAGTCTCATTTTATTTCTGTCCCTAATTCTATAAACACCATAGATATTGATGATTATTTGTTAAAAGGTGGAATAAATATAGCAAAAATATCTTCCAATAAAATAGGAAAAATATTTAAGAAACATAATAATATGCGTAATAATCTCAGTGTCATTTACCGTATTCCATGCAACGGTTGTCCATCATCTTATTTCGGTGAGTCAGGTCGAGGGTTCAATAAACGCTTGAATGAGCACAAAAACGATCTCAGGGCTCATAGAACATCTAACTCCCTGGTTCGTCACCTGGACAAATGTGGACATCTACCTGATTGGAACAACGCAGAAATTCTACACGAGGGATTTGAGAAGAAAATGAGAAAAACTGTGGAAGCTGCACATATCGCCGCCAACAAGAACAACAACGACAGAGACGGATTTAAATGCCTCTCGAAAGCAGCAAGTGTCCTAATAATTAAATCGTTAGCCAAAGGGAAAACATGACGCTCATACCTTGGCGGGTTCCCTCTCACTACGAATATAAGAATTGTGATCCGTCTGTAATGCTGTAGTCCTCTGAAGAAGACCAAGTTGGTCGCAACGTTAGGACATTAAACTCTATTCCTAACACATCTTCGTTTGCCCTTCCCCACCCACATTCTCTCTCATTTGTCTGAAATAATTTTAAATATATATATATATATATATATATATATACATATATATATACACATCATATATATATATACATATACATATATATATACATACGGAATAGGAAACACAAGAGTCTTAGTCTTGACTTTATTCCTGACTAGTTTCGCAGGTATGCTTTTTCAAAGGAATATGATGAACCTTTGAAAAAGCATACCTGCAAAACTAGTCAGGAATAAACTCAAGACTAAGACTCCCGTGTTTCCTACTCCACTTACGTCAACCTGTCAGAACGTCTCAATATACATACATACATACATATATATATATATATATATATATATATATAATATATACACATATATATGATATATATATATATATATATATATATATATGTATTTGTTCATCTATCTATCTATCTATATATATATAGATATATATACATATATATATATATGTGTGTATATATATATATATACAGTATATATGTGTATATATATATTTATGTATATATACATATATACGTGTATATATATATATATATATATATATATATATATATATATAAGTCTAAATAAAAATATTTTTCTAAAAAAAAAACGCTGTGGAAGTCGGGGACAGTTGGTATTACGGTGACACTTTGTCCTAAAAATATTCTTGAAAAGGCGCTTGGATAAGTAGGGGTCAGGTGGTATTCTTCTTTTTCTTCTTCTTCCTCTTCTTCTTCTTCTTCTTCTTCTTCTTCTTCTTCTTCTTCTTCTTCTTCTTCTTCTTCTTCTTCTTCTTCTTCTTCTTCTTCTTCTTCGCGTTCCTCTTCTTCTTCTTGTTCGTGTTCTTCTTCTTTTTCTTCTTCTTCTTCATCTTCTTCTTCTTCTTCTTCTTCTTCTTCTTCTTCTTCTTCTTCTTCTTCTTCTCTTCTTCTTCTTCTTCTTTCTTCTTCTTCTTCTTCTTCTTCTTCTTCTTCTTCTTCTTCTTCTTCTTCTTCTTCTTCTTCGCATTCTATTTCGTGTTCTTCTTCGCATTCTTCTTTACGTTCTTCTATGCGTTCTTCCTCGTGCTGGGGATCCCGTGTTGGGGTTCCGCCTCGAGGCCGAAACCGAAGGGGAAAACGAGGGATTAGAGCGCTGAAAGCTGCAGGCCGCAGTTTGCGCAGCCAAGCACCCGGCGATGCCGGGGAGGGCGAAGCCCGCGGCTTGTATATACATATATATTTATATATATATATATATATATATATACATATATATATATATCCATATATATATGCACATATATGTAGATAAATACATACATATATATATATATATATATATATATATGCAAAGTATACCACTTGGAAAAAGAAACCAACGCAGCAAAATTCACAGTAATGAGGGATTTCGTATATTACATCTGTGCAAAAAGTGCATAGTTAATATAAATACGTAGATTATATATACTTGAAAAAGGAAGAAGAACAGTTTACATAAGGGTAGAGGATCTTTACCATCTGTACCTGTTATTATTTTGCTTATTTCTTGACAGATAAAATTGTTAAGTTTATATAAACCCTTGTGTAGGTTGGTATTTTGATCAGTGGTGGTATGGATCAAACTACATTCTATTAAGTTTCTTACTATTATGTTGTTTTTATAATAGATTGCATGGGCATTACCCCAATCAACTGGATGATTATTCAGTTCAATATGCTTAAAGATTCCACTGGAATTATTGCCATCCCTAACATTTTTCTTATATTGTTAAATTCTAATGTTTAAGGGTTTGGCAGTTTGACCTATGTAAAATTGATTACACATTTTGCAAAGAATTTTATAAATGCATCCTTTTTTAACTTCAACACTATTATTGATGAGCATATGTTTTACTGTACTATCATTTTTAAAAACTACCTTTATGTTAAATCTTTTTAACAATTCTGTAACACTTAACAAATTTTCTTGAAATGGCAAAATTAAAACATTTTGATAACTAAAAGGAGATTTTGGCTGAGGAGTTAAAAATTATTTCCTTGCAAAATTGTAAGCAATATTAAGGAATTGTTTAGAGTATTTTAATTTT
>NC_134780.1:8135196-8137696 GCF_046742065.1 Oratosquilla oratoria | reverse complement strand
CCAAGCAATCGCGCAAACATACTATAAGCAAATAACAAGTGCGCCAATTTGACTGACAATTTCTATGGAGTTCGTATGATGATGTACATTCAATTCATAGTAACTGTACGTGTGAATGTGTTATAGCTAATTTTCAAAACCTCTCAATGACAAACAATGCTTTCATGGAATAATTCGAAAAGTATTAGACAGAAATGATGCAGAAAAATAACATTTTGCGAAAACAGATACAAACTTTGACGCGAGCGCGACAGCCTGCTATATTTTGTACTTTGTAGGATGGTTGCGTGATTAGTAGGCAGGGTTGCCAATTTAGCACTATTGGTGCCAGATCTGGCACTATTTTTCTGTGTTTGGCTCAAACTTTTTCAATCTAGCATCTGGCTCCAAGAATTTGGCTCCGTAATGCAAAATTAAAAGTTTTTATTAGGCTCTTCAAAATATACTAGATTCTTGATATCCATGGCGAGAAACCACTAGACTACTAGATTAAGGCAAAAAATAATAGATCTAGTGGGAAAACAGTAGGAGCGGCAACTCTGCACTGGACTGGCTTTCGCTATCGGATCCAGGGATCTAGGTGCGCACGTCCTGTGTAATAGTATTCCTTGATATATATATATGTACATATATATGTATATATATATATATATATATATAAATATATATATATACAACATATGTATATATATATATATATATATGTGTGTGTGTGTATATATATATTTGTATACGTGTGTGTATATATATGCATATATACATATATTCATATATATATGTATATATATATATACAGTATATATACATATATGTATATATATATATATGAATATATATATATATATATATATATAATATATGTATACACACACACAAACACACACACACACACATATATATATATATATATATATATATATATATATATATATATATATATATATATATGGATAATATATATATGCACATATATATGTATATATATATATACATATACATATGCATATATATATATATATATATTTACATATATACACATATATACATATACATATATAATTACATATACACATGTTCATATACAATTACATATAAATATACGTATACATATACATATATACATGTACATATACAGTACATACACATATACATCTACACATATACATCTACACATATACATATACATGTACACACACACACACACACATATATATATATATATATATATATATACATGTATATATATATACATATACATATACATATACATATACATATACATATACATATACATATACATATACATATACATATACATATACATATACATATACATATACATATACATATACATATACATATACATATACATATACATATACATATACAGTACATATACATATACATATACATATACATATGCATATACATATACATATACATATACATATACATATACATATACATATACATATACATATACATATACATATACATATACATATACGGGTTGCCCGTAGGTTGCTGGTAAGGTTTCCTCATTGATGGGATTGAAATTTCAGTTTGCAGCTGTACACTGATGGCTGGTTTATCCAGACGAATAAAAGATTGATTCTGCTGCCGTCCTTAATCTCCTTTTGTCTTATTCTCGATACATTATCGATGCTTGCGTTTCTAGTTGTTGTCTGGTGAAGGAGTGTCTATGCTTGTTACTGGTGTGACGAAGTATGACCCCGTCCTGGAAATATGTCGCCATCATTTTTGATATGGTGGTAGTGGCTGAACATACATACCATGAATTAAGGCGACTGCAGTCACCAAAGTTACAAAAAAATTGGTATATAAGATTCACATTGTGTTAAGGCTCTGTTCATGGGGGGTAGCTATTTTTCATGATGAGGCTTGATGTTTTTTATATTTTCTAGAAAATTATGAGCTTCAGGATGACGCTGGGGTCTATATTTTTATATTCTTTTCGTCTACTTTCTATGCGGAGGACATGAAGTTCTTGTAATAGAGGAAAATTTTACAGGGTGTTTCTGTTGATGAGGAGCTTGTGTCATGAAACGGTCTAAATGCCGTTTTATTGTCTCATCAACTAATTGTTTAAGGAAACCGTTATTGGCAAGGAATTGTGAGAATCTCTGAAATTCAGCATTGGTGGCAGCCCAAGTAGAAAAATGTGTAAAGGGTCACTCAACGAAAGAATTTCCCACACTCCTGCGGTATTTCTCTGGGCATTCACTAGCACCGTTGAGACAAAAACCCGGGTTTGCAGCCTTTACAGACTTCAGTGGAGAAAGAGTGAGAGCTACGGTGAACTAAAGCATCCAAAAAAGGGAATTTTATAGTTGGCTTCAAGTTCATGGGTGAAGTTAAGGGAGGAATTACGTTTAAAGGCACTCACGATTTGTAAAATATTATTTTCATTTTCGGCGCTGATGAACACATCGTCTATGCACCTCGCATACAGAGGTGGTAGAATTTTAGGATCATGACG
>NC_134780.1:8125196-8130196 GCF_046742065.1 Oratosquilla oratoria | reverse complement strand
ATCAATTTAGATATTTTTTCTTTATGTTTTTCTTTATATTTTTAATGTATTCATTCATTTGTCTTTTATTTTATTTATTTCATAATTTTATCTATGTAATTATACACTTTTATCTATTTCTTCATTTATTTATTTATTTATTTATCTTATTATTTATTTGTTTATTTATTTGTTTATTCATTTATCCCTTTATATGTTTGTTTAATTCTTTATTAATTAATGTATTCATGAATCAATTTATTCATTCAAATAGCTATTCATATTTTTTTTTATTTATCAATCTATTTATTTATGAATTTACTAATTTATTAATTCATATATTTTGATGATATAAATATCATTTTGTTTATTTACTTGTTTAAACATTGATGTATGCATGTATATTTCCTTATATATTTATGTCTCTTAATCCGTTTTCAAATATCTCTTTATTCAATCATATTCATTTATTTATTTACTTATTTATCTATTTACCTATTTCTTTATTTATTTACGTATATTGATTATTTTTGTTTATTCATTCACCTATCTAATTATTTAGATTTTTATATAGTTGTTCATTATCCATTCAATAGTTTTTTATATATGCAACTATCATTTCATTTATTAATGTATATACATATGTATGTATGTATGTATGTATGTATGTATGTATGTATGTATGTATGTATGTATGTATGTATGTATGTATGTATGTATGTATGTATGTATGTATGTATGTATGTATGTATGTATGTATATTCGTAAATAGCTGGAGTCCAGGAACCATTATTATGGGAGAAAGCATACGCTGGACTCGACGAACCCCGGACAGGGTTCGAAACGTCGGAATAAATTGACGAACGTCGAGTCCAGCGTATGCTTTCTCCCATAATAGTATGTATGTATGTATGTATATATGTATGTATGCATATATGTATATTGCAGAAACAACAGGGGAAATAAAGTCGGAATACTAAACGTTTTAGTCTATTGCGACATTCTCTGAGGATGTCGTAATAGACGAAAACTTTTAGTATTCCGACTTTATTTTCCCTGTGGTTTCTGCAATATTACTTAGTCGCGCGTTATTGTGAATATTTTTGCATGTATGTATGTATGTATGTATGTATGTATGTATGTATGTATGTATGTATGTATGTATGTATGTATGTATGTATGTATGTATGTATGTATGTATGTATGTATGTGTTTATGTATGTATGTATGTATGTATGTATGTATGTATGTATGTATGTATGTATGTATGTATGTATGTATGTATGTATGTATGTATGTATGTATGTATGTATGTATGTATGTATGTATGTATGTATGTATGTATGTATGTATGTATGTATGTATGTATGTATGTATGTATGTATGTATGTATGTATTCATGTATGTATGTATGTATGTATGTATGTATGTATGTATGTATGTATGCATGTATGTATGTATGTATGTATGTATGTATGTATGTATGTATGTATGTATGTATGTATGTATGTATGTATGTATGTATGTATGTATGTAATGCCCGTTCTTCTGTAGCTGTTGCTAATTAATCAAAAAATTTACAGAAATCTCGTTTTATATTTTACTACGGAATCAAGCATAGATGGAAAACTCCCTTTCCTAGACGTCCTCGTTGGTATTAACAACATTGATATTAAAACCTCCGATTTCGCAAAGGCCACTAATAACAGGACTGTTATGAATGCCAGGGGCGAATGCAGCAGCAATTACAGAAAAAAAGTGTTGTTGCTGTTTTTGTCAGGGGACCCATTACACACTGTAGCACCTGGTAAGACACTCACAATGAACTTGAACTCATCAGGCAACTCTTAATCAATAAGAGGTTTCCTGATGCAGTTGTTGTTGTTGTTGTTGTTGTTGTTGTTGTTGTTGTTGTTGTTGTTGTTGTTGTTGTTGTTGTTGTTGTTGTTGTTGTTGTTGTTGTTGTTGTTGTTGTTGTTGTTGTTGTTGTTGTTGTTGTTGTTGTTGTTGTTGTTGTCGTTCCCTAGACTGTCCGAGCAGTCCCGTCTCCCCAAGGAATGCCACAGCCGAAACTGGGTTTTCCCACAAATCCTTTATAGAGTGTATGTTGTGTTGTTTGCGTGCATGATTGTGAATAATGCAGTCTTCTATTATGTATTGTATGGTATGGGGTGGATTGTTACATCCTGGGCAGCTGTTCACAATGCGGTCATCCAGCCTCTTGTGATGCAGTTATAGACCATGGTATTCGCCGTACAACGAAAAGATTCTTTGAAGGTTCATCAAAACAAAATGACAATTTTAATATCATCTACATCTTTTATGAGATTTTTTACAATAAACATAGCAAAGAGAAGGAAAAGTCTATTCGTAGAATAGTTAATGACGGAGTTACGCCAGCCCACAATATCAAAATAAACTCTGTCGATTTTTACAAACCAAATAAAACTGTGTCACTCATTATGAGGAACAACACAAGAAACACCGGAGAGAATAGTGCAAACAATGTAGTTTATAAACACATATGTCAGACAGGGAATTGTTCATTTCCTCAAAATATTTACATTGGATTCACCAGAACTTCTCTAGAAAAAAGACTACCACTACCGTTACAACGGTCAGATTTTTACACACTACACAGCAAAACATGACAAAAGACAAGCAGCAGATTTGAGAAATAATACTACCATCATTTACCGAACAAATGATCACCGAGGAAAACAAATAGTAGAATCTGTTTTAATCGAAAAATTCAGACCACTTTTAAATATACAGTAGAACTAATTAATACTTCTCTCCAAAAAACGAACAAGAACCCCATAGTAACAGAATGGTTACATCAGTTACGGACATTACGTCACAAACCACACTAGGTAAGATCACTCAAAGATATGAAGAAAGGAAGATATATACTCAGATTATTAGGGTAATTAATTATTCCCACACAGCTGAAGAAGAGGTAAAAGACCTCGAAATCTGCAGATACTTGAACCCAGATGAATATTGGAAACTTCTGTACCATATCAAAAAATAAAGAAAAGAAAAAAAAAAAATCTTTCGCAATTTTGAGTGATTAGCTACACAGATCGTCAGAACGTCAGCGGCTCTCCAACTTAACAAACATTGTATTAGAGAGAAGATTACTCCAAGAATAATAATAACAATGACAGTAAAAGTAATAATAACAACAACTATCATAATGTTAACAATAATAAAATTATAATAATATTATTAATAATGATAATCATAATAATAAAAGGTTTAAAAGTTGAAGAGCGATACATAGGTACATTGATGATATACAATTTGGTAAAATCTTAGAGATGTTTTAATATAGGTGCAAAATGTCGTTGTTATTTATGGTCTTTCTCTAGTAATAATCACTGGTTGTGTCGATGACCAGATGCTCAGGACTTTAGCAGTGATTAAAATCAGGTTGTCCGTTGGTGTACATTCGTTGACAGTTGAGGAGCTCTGTTATGTTGTAGGTGGAAACCGAGAGAATTGATCTTACTAGAGTTAGCATGTGGTGAACTCTAAGTCACTTCCTCCATGATGTTAGTTGCTTACTCAGGTAGGTAACCGAACCCTCGTTTCAAGATTTAATACTGTGTGGGTGCAATGGAGGGCTGCACATCATATCATTTCATTAAGAGTAGGTGCCTCAAGTCTAATGGGGCGAGGTCAATAGATTGACCTTGGATTCCTGCTGCGTTTAGCCTAGTGACATTGTCCCCGATTAGCAGGACCTCACAGACACACGTGTGGCCGATGCAGCTGCCACATATGTGTGTGTGTGTGTGTGTGTGTGTGTGCGTGTGTGTGTGCGTGCGTGTGTGCGTGTGTGCGTGCGTGCGTGCGTGCGTGCATGCGTGTGTGTGTGTGTGTGTGTGTGTGTGTGTGTGTGTGTGTGTGTGTGTGTGTGTGTGTGTGTGTGTGTGTGTGTGTGTGTGTGTGTGTGTGTGTGTGTGTGTGTGTGTGTGTGTGTGTGTGTGTGATACGTATGGATGTGTTTATGTATGTATGTATGTATGTATGTATGTATGTATGTATGTATGTATGTATGTATGTATGTATGTATGTATGTATGTATGTATGTATGTATGTATGTATGTATGTATGTATGTATGTATGTATGTATGTATGTATGTATGTATGTATGTATGTATGTATGTATGTATGTATGCATGTATGTGTGTATGTATGTATGTATGTATGTATGTATTTATGTATGCTCAGTTCATAGGACTACGTCAGGAGCTTCAGCTTACCAATTAGGAGAAAAATTAAGTGAAAGACCTGTAGATCAGATATGGGAAATATTTCAAAATACGCTCACTAAGATGATTCATACCTACATTCCTTTTAAGGTCAGACGTCCCCCAAATCAGGCTCGCCCAAAGTGGCTCGACAAAGAAGCTGAAAAAAGTATTGCGAAAAAGAGACAGGCTTTTAAGAAATATAAGTGCTCAGGTACATCTAATGACTATGAAAGTCATGTATCAATGCAGAGAGATTTAAGAAAGACAATAAAGAAAAGCGACAATACGAAATGAATATTGCTGGTAAATCCAAAGAAAATCCCAAAGAATTCTATAGTTACATTAGAGACAAAAAAGTTGTTAGGAATCACATTGGTCCATTATTATCTGCTGACGGTCAACTTGAATATTCAAATGAAGGAATGTGTAATATTCTAAACAATTATTTTAGCTCTGTATTCGTAAACGAAACACCTCAAAGTGAACTCCAAACTGAAACCTGTGAATAGTCTAGGGTAAACTTACCACGGTAAATATAACAAAAGAAAAAATTAAAAGGTATATAGAGAAACTCAAAGTTAATAAAACACCAGGGCCTGACGGTTGGCATCCAAGAATCTTAAAGGAAATGAAAAATGAGATTGTTGTTCCATTAGAAATTATTTTCAAGAAATCCATCATATCCGGAGATGTCCCAAGAGAATGGAAGCTAGCTAACGTTACTTCCATATTCAAAAATTAAAAAAAGGTGACAAAAGA
>NC_134780.1:8115196-8120196 GCF_046742065.1 Oratosquilla oratoria | reverse complement strand
GCACGTAACCATCGCCACATAACAGCAGAGGTTTCTTGTTTGTTTATTATTTAACTATACCTATGCATTTATTTATGTATTCTATTTGTTATTTACATTATTATAGTTTTTATTTGTTATTTTATTATTAATATGACTTTTTTTTTCGCATCCGACCTAGATATGGATCAAAAGTGTCTCCTGTCGGCATGCTCCGCCTTTGTAATCCTTTGTACAAATAGGTGAGGGCAGTGGTGTAGAGAAAATTCTGAATGTCACAGAAGCACATTTATTCTCTAACGTTTCGACAGTCTTCTTTAGAAAATGCCTTATGTTCACCTATTTCCAACTCTGATATTTTGTATGGCCAACCAACTCGCAAAGAGAAGATTCTTTTGAATCAAAGTCTTTCAACCAAGAAAATTTGATTCCAACGTTAAAAAAGTAATACTTTATCCTATTCTTATGTAAATCACGATACATTATTTTTAGTGAATATCATCCTACAGTTTCCCAATACTAAACAAAATTCGTTTGCAGGCTTTGACGTCAGCAACTTATTTTCTAATGTACCGTTGGAATGAATTGTTTGTATTATTCTAGAAGCTCTGTTTATGAATGAGACGACAGCTTATTGCCTTAGCAAGAAAGATATTCTGACTACTTAATACTACAGCTAAGGGTATACATAAATGTAGAATTATGTAGTCAGAGAAAGAAATGAACCAGAAAAAATAAAATGAAATAAAAGAAGAAAATTTTATACAGAAAAACAAAAACAACGTCATACAAGACATTCTCTAATATCAATGAAAGTCTAGTTTTATTTCTAGAGAATCATAGAGAGGATAACTTACTGAACAGGAATCTTTCTTTCTTTTGAATGCACAGATCATATCCTCCGTAATGTCCACATTGGCTTGGCTGTACTGCTCTTTACAGTTTTCATTTGTCATAATATTTAGGGCAACTTCATTGAGAACTAGAGGGAAATCTCCACCTGTTGAAAAGAACAAGTTCACATAAGTTAAAATTCATTAAGCCACAGCATTTATTTGTATAAATATATGTATACAGTATATATATGTATATGAATATGTATATGTATATGTATATGTATATGTATATGTATATGTATATGTATATGTATATGTATATGTATATGTATATGTATATGTATATGTATATGTATATGTATATGTATATGTATATGTATATGTATATGTATATGTATATGTATATGTATATGTAAATGTATATGTATATGTATATGTATATGTATATGTACATGTATATGTATATGTATATGTATACATACATGTATATATTTCGTTTTAACATTCTGTTTATGCGAAGCCTCGTGTTTCAATACAAGGTTGTACACCAAAAGGATGACAAATTCAAAAGAGTGAAGTCTTTGTATGATATTTCACTTCTTTTTAGCCCTTTATAGATCTTTATAACAAATTCCACTTTTACTTTAGTTACAGCCAAGTTAAACTTAACTCAAGTACTCGAGCTGATACATTTAGTATTCCAAATTCTACCAAATGATTTGACGTACCTCAGTGGAGTCTCCCAGAAAAAGAATGGAATGAAAAGTGAAAGTATAAAAAAAAAAAAAAAAAAAAAAAAAAAAAAAAAAAAAAAAAAAAAAAAAAAAAAAAAAAAAAAAAAAAAAAAAAAAAAAAAGGGCGTCGTACTACAGGATCGTTGGGTGGCCACCTACCAAAAGAGAGGGATCCCCATCCAGTGACCACTGCCGTTTTGCCTTTCTTTGGTGGAACCGTTGCCAAGCAAATGGGCCGAATATCCTCGTTCAGGGGCACAGGAGTCTCCATGTGGATTAGCGCTATGTCGTTTTTCTAGAATGAAACATCACATCATAAAGTCAATATAATCTTTTTTATTTTATATACTTAGGAGAGAGTGGAGATAAGGATGACGGGTTTACTAAAAGTGAGAAACTTGAAATGTATCTATAGAGAATTGAAATGTGTAAAAAAGGAAATAATAATAATGCAGACCCAGGCCTGTATGAGTTGCCTCGAATTGTAGAATATTCACCTTCCAAGTCTTTTCGAAAAGCAACCCTGTTGCTTCACTTTATTTCAACTTGTGATTACGGGATTTTGTTGTTAATGTTTACTATGAATATTGAGAACAGCCGTGGAGAAAATAGAAATCAACATAAATGTTATTCCAAATTACAATAGTAAACATGTATATGTACATATGTACACACACACACACACACACACACACACACACACACACACACACACACACACACACACACACACACACACACACACACACATATATATATATATATATACATATATATATATATATATATATATATGTATATATATATATGTATATATATACATATGTATATATGTACACACACATATATATATATGTATATATATATATATGTATATATGTATATATATATATATATATATATATATATATATATATATATATACACATCGACCGAGGATACACAAAAAAGAAAGGAAATTAACAAAAGACATTGCTATGATTAAAAAAAATGGTGGAAAGCAAATGTAACAAAACTACAGAAGTCATATGTATCATTAAAAATCTTACCAAAGTGAAATACTTTTATTTTGATGGAACAAAATATTTGAAGTACAATATAGACACAAATGTTTATATAGACTTTCACTTTTATAAAGTATGTCTTTCCTTCCTTAAGTTTTACTTACTAATGAGTATGGGTTGAAATCAGGATGAAGTTCAATTCTATCTGCTTGGATTGGGTCACTGAAGGAATCCTCAAATTCATAGATTCCATATGCTACTGTCACCTGGCTTGCGTCGTATCTGTAGATATATTATACAAGTACTAAACACTAATTTTGACCAAAATAAACGGTGATTTAGCATAATAAATGAGAGTACACATGTATACGTTCTCCTCATCAGCACAACTGCATTAGGAGGGAATTTAGACCTCTATCTTGAATTGATGTGACACAAGTAATTAGACAACCGACGTGTCACATGTCACTTGTCACTTAACAGCTAGAACTGTTAGAAATTATCATGTCACCTATGAATCTTATCTTACACGAAAAGGTTTATTCAAAAGCAAAATATTCACCGATAGGAAACAGGACACTCGTCATTTTTAATTTTTAGGACAAAACAACCAATAAAAGATATAAAGAAAAAGTATATTTACACTATTGTCAAGAATCTACTCGGAAGACAAGTTTGTCACTAATGTTATTGAATACTTGGTTTTGGGAAGTTAATACTTTGAACTCACTGACTAACGCAGTGCTGTGCAGTAAGAGCCCAAGAAGGTGCTATCAGCGAAGCTCCACAGAACGAATATGCGCCATTTTTCCACATTATGATGGAAAGCATCCAAGGATATTCCTTTGCCTTTGCTTCTCCACCTCCCACAATTCTGTTCTTTGCGTTGATCTGAGCGACACCACAGTTTTCTGAGGGAGAGGAAGAGTACAGATAGGGACCTAGGGATGATCATAGAGACACTAGCAAGATCACACAGCTGCATAGACACGCTGACATAGGCATCCATGCAAACGTAATAGGATGTTATGTGATATCTTTTCTAAAAAAAATTCCCCAAGCCGCGATACATCAACATTTACTATCATAACATCATGGTCTCTTTATTAAGTATTATTACCTTGTGATGGTATGCTATTGTCACCTTTTGAATTTTTATGTTCAATATATATATATATTGTGTGTGTGTGTGTGTGTGTGTGTGTGTGTGTGTGTGTGTGTGTGTGTGTGTGTGTGTGTGTGTGTGTGTGTGTGTGTGTGTGTGTGTGTGTGTGTGTGTGTGTGTGTGTGTATGTGTGTGTGTGTGTGTGTATGTGTGTGTGTGTGTGTGTGTGTGTGTGTGTGTGTGTGTGTGTGTGTGTGTGTGTGTGTGTGTGTGTGTGTGTGTGTGTGTGTGTGTGTGTGTGTGTGTGTGTGTGTGTGTGTGTGTGTGTGTGTGCGCGTGTGTGTGCGTGTGTAATTGCATGTGTGCGTATGTATGCGTGGATGTGTTTGTGTGTGTGTATGTGTGTGTGTGTGTGTGTGTGTGTGTGTGTGTGTGTGTGTGTGTGTGTGTGTGTGTGTGTGTGTGTGTGTGTGTGTGTGTGTGTGTGTGTGTGTGTGTGTGTGTGTGTGTGTGTGTGTGTGTGTGTGTGTGTGTGTGTGTGTGTGTGTGTGTGTGTGTGTGTGTGTGTGTGTGTGTTTGTGTGTGTGTGCTTGTGCTTTGTTTGTGTGTATGTTGTTTGTCTATATGTATGTGTGGTTCTCTATGAGTGACTGAATTCAATTAAATGTGCTTTTTAGTACGTCTTCTCATGTCTCATATTGCAGGTGTATAAATATATCACTTAATAATCAATAACACTTACTGCATATTCTATTTTCTTCCGATGTTCCAGGTTGAGAATTATCTGTAAAATCATTGAAAGGGTAGAATTATAATCATTATCCCGACACTCACTTTTATCATATAGTCTATCTATGATGTTATTACATACACCATTTTCTTTAAGAATTATTATATTCAAAAGGTCAAATTATGTTATATGTGATATTTTCTTATATATAAGATATCATATTTCGTTCATATAAAACGTTATTCACACACAATAAAAACATATAATTAAATACAACCACTTAAACAAACACACACACACACACACACACACACACACACACACACACACACACACACACACACACACACACACACACACACACACACACACACACACACACACACACACACACACACACACACACATACATACACACACACACACACAAACACACACACACACACACACAGTAATCAATTAATATATTTTTTCAACCACAAATCACATTTAATTCCATGCCATCGCAGTCGAGACTGAGAGTCACTCAATGGAGGCATATGTTGGAAATTGAAACATGGACGAGCCGAGGATTCGAACCCAGCTAACCCGTAACAAAGTTACAGTGACGTA
>NC_134780.1:8105196-8107696 GCF_046742065.1 Oratosquilla oratoria | reverse complement strand
TTTCAACTGAAGAATACCTATCCAAATTAGATGCAATTCTAGAGGAATTCCGCCGATCACCCGCAACCCCGTCGAAACTTTGACGAGAAAAGTCAACCAAGTTCTAGATATCGTCAACGTAGTTACAGATAAGACCCACATCCGCAAGCTAACTGGTGACTTCGACCTAGGATATGCATATGGGAATGTCAAGACACACAAAGCAGGTAATCCCCTACGACCCATCATCAGTCAGATCCCCACCCCGACGTACCGGATAGCAAAACATTTCAACGAAATCCTAACACTCTATACCCCTTCCGCATATAGCCTTTTGTTTTCTTAATACTTCATAGATATCCTGAACGGAACCCCAGCCCCCTAAGAGAACAATATCGCCTTGTCAGACGCCGAATCCCTATATACGAACACAGATGTTGGTAAAACAATTAAATTTATCATCCAGAGAGTCTACCACAATGACAACACCCCCACCTTAGACATCCCTGAACACACCCTACGCTCTCTTCTCTGACTATGCACTAAAGGACTACCTTTTAGAAGCCCAAGAGGACACATGTATGTACAAACTGACGGCGTAGCAATAGGATCCCCTCTTGGAGCCCTCTTCACTAATTTCTTCATGAGAACAATAGAAGAGAAAGTCCTGTCTTAGAAAAAACATAGTAGATATATAGACGACATCTTCGTCAGGTTCAATACCGCTGACAAATAAGAAGGCCTCCACCAGAGACTCATGGAAGAATCAGGCCTCACTTTCACCATCGAAAATAGCATAAACGGCTCCCTTCCGTTCCTAAATGTACACGTCTCCCACTCTGACTCTGGATACAAAACCAGAGTATATGAGAAATCAACCAACAATGGACGGTGTCTAAATGGACAGAGTGAGTGACCCGTAAGATACAAAAGATCCACTATTAAAGCGTACATCAAATGAGCGCTCACCCACTGTACAGAATGGGCATCTGTTCACCACAAACTTGAACGGACCTCCCAACTTCTTGTAAACCACGGTTTTCCTAATTACATTATAGAGAAAGCTATCAAGGATGAAGTCGACCGATGGTATCTTGGACATAACCCCCATACCGACGCCCCAAACAAGACACCCATATAACTGTTTTACAAAATCCACATGACATCAGCATATAAAACTGGAGAAAGAATTATGAAGAATATCGTCCGCCGCAATGTGAAACCGATACCCGAAGATAAATATTTCAATTTTGTTATCTTTTACTAGTCTAAGAAGTCTTCCGACCTTTTATTAACAAACAACCCCTTTCCTCCCCCAGAGCCCTTCCAGAGGAGAAACGTCATCTACGTGTATACTCATACATGTCAACACGAGGACTGTGGAACTCGTACTTCTTTTGTAGGAGAGACGACTATTCACCTCTTCAGAAGCCTCGCTTGCCACCTACAAGCAGGATTAATCAAGAATCATTACCTACACGACCACGGAAACCTCCCCGACAAGAAAACTTCTGGCTAAAGGCACAATAATCCTGGACCAAAATGACGATGCCCATCGCCTTTCACAATTGAAAGCCATTTGTATAAAATATTTATCACCCTCAATCAACATCCAGAGTGGTGATCTCCTGACCCTTCCCTCCAGTAGGAACATTTCGCCACTCCTCCGTTAAGGCTTCCCACGGAGCGCCATGTACTTAGATATTCAGTAATATTGTACTGACCTTTCCCAATGTTAGTTTTTTTTTTCTTTATAACCCATATATCAAAAACCATTGTATTCAGTTGAAAATGTAACAAGAGTTACGAAACGTACAGCTAGTAAATAACAGAATCGACTTTATTCGTCTCCATACCCTACACATTCGGGGAAATTCTGTATTCCTTAAGTAAGGATGAGAAAGGCCTGATTCGAAGAATTGAAATTCTTCAGATAAAGATCATCAACGCCGGGATTTCCGTTGCATTTGATACCGTATATATAATATATATATATATATATATATATATATATATGTATATATATACATATATATATATATATATGTATATATATACACACACACACATATATATATATATATATATATATATATATATATATATATATATATATATATATATATGCATATATATATATATATATATATATATATATATGCAAGCAATCACCTCACCGTGATACAAAACATGCACAATAACCACAGGAGACAGGAAACTTGTAGACAGTAAGTACTTTCGTGTATTACATCTTCAGACTCACCTGAAGATGTAATATACGAAAGTACTTACTGTCTACAAGTTTCCTTTCTCCGGCTACCCCCCGTAAGGGTGAAAAAGCCTTTGGTATATGTATGTATATATATATATATATATATATATTATGTTTATATATATATATGTTTATATATGTATATATATATATGTATGTATGAATATGTATATATATATATATATGTATGTTTGTATACCGCGGGAGTAAATTTTCTCTTAGGCAGGCTTGGTTAAAAGCAACTGCAAA
>NC_134780.1:8087696-8092696 GCF_046742065.1 Oratosquilla oratoria | reverse complement strand
TGTATGTATGTACGCATGCATGTATGTACGCATGCATGTATGTACGCATGTATGTATGTATGTATGTATGTATGTATGTATGTATGTATGTATGTATGTATGTATGTATGTATGTATGTATGTATGTATGTATGTATGTATGCATGTATGTATGTATGCATGTACGTATGTATGTATGTATGTACGCATGCATGTATGTACGCATGCATGTATGTACGCATGTATGTATGTATGTATGTATGTATGTATGTATGTATGTATGTATGTATGTATGTATGTATGTATGTATGTATGTATGTATGTATGTATGTATGTTAGTACTTATGTATGTATGTTTGTATTTATGTATGTATGTATGTATGTATGTATGTATGTATGTATGTATGTATGTATGTATGTATGTATGTATGTATGTATGTATGTATGTATGTATGTATGTATGTATGTATGTATGTATGTATGTATGTATGTATGTATTTATCCATGTATGTATGTATGTATGAATGTATGTATGTATATATGTATGTATGAATGTATGTAACATCAACAGAATGTAAGAGTACATACCCTTCAGTCTCCCTAGAACGAGCACTGGGAATAATGGTGTCTAACATACAAGAGTTTTAGTGTCACTGATACATCTCTTTCCTCGTCTTATGTACCAAAAGCTCCTCTTTCTCCTGCACCTGTAGACGGAACTATTTGTGGCAAATATATTGTTTGGGAAGATAATATTCGTTTATATGTATGCGCCCATGCATGTGTGTGTATATATACATATGATTCATACCTCGTTAAGTACATGTTCTTTATAGATGTATTGTCATATATTTAAAGAAGGTACGGTTAGACTACCAGGGAAAGTAAATTTGAGACGAGTACGGAATTCTATAACGCCACACACAAACATAAACAGACACAAAAAACACAAACACACACACACTCACATAAACACACACTCGATGGTGCCGTGGTAGACACACTCAATGGTGCACTGGTAGCGATCGCGGCAGCCACTACGGCTGTCCGAGTTTGAATCCCACCCAAGGCTGAAATAATATCAGTATCGCTGGGCTGCGAGCCGTTACTCCAAAATTTCGTAGGTGTAGAGTTGGGTGGGTGTGTGCGTGTAAGATCACAAGATTACCCATACAGCTATTACCCAGGAGGGTAATAACTGTCGATCACGATTCTAACAGATGATCCAAAACCATGGTGAATCACACACACACACACACACACACACACACACACACACACACACACACACACACACACACACACACACACACACACACACACACACACACACACACACACACACACACACACACACACACACAATTTCAGTATCGCTGCGCTGCAAGCCGTTACTCCAATTCTCGTGGGCGGAGAGTTGTGTGTGTGTGTGTGTGTGTGTGTGTGTATGTGTGTGTGTGTGTGTGTGTGTGTGTGTGTGTGTGTGTGTGTGTGTGTGTGTGTGTGTGTGTGTGTGTATGTGTGTGTGTGTGTGTGTGTGTGTGTGTGTGTGTGTGTGTGTGTGTGTGTGTGTGTGTGTGTGTGTGTGTGTGTGTGTGTGTGTGTGTGTGTGTGTGTGTGTGTGTGTGCGTGTGTGTATGTGCGTGTGTGTGTGTGTGTGTGTGTGTGTGTGTGTGTGTGTGTGTGTGTGTGTGTGTGTGTGTGTGTGTGTGTGTGTGTGTATGTGTGTGTGTGTGTGCGCGCGCGCGCGAGTAAGATCACAGCGTTACCCATAGATCGGTCAAATATGAGCTTTGAGCTCTCTTCTGGGAGGTAAATAGCTGTCGATCACGAGTTTCCAAATAATTTGTTGTCGTACAATATTATTTCCATATACATTGTCGTACAATATTATTTCCATATACATTCACAGCTTTACATTGACTTATTTTTACTTTCATTAGCCATTTTTTAGACCATTATTCTATTTTGACTATAATATACTTGAATATCCTGTTGATCTGAATGATCATTTGCTATTTCGCTATTTTAATCACTCTATTGGTAAATTGACGCAATGTGTGAGACATAAATTGACGCAACCCGAAATGATTTCTCCCCATCTTCTCCTTTTCTGCGTGAGGGCAAAGGGGGGGGGCGCCGATTTAATGAAGCGGGCTTGCTGTGTCTTGCGACACTGCTTCTGACCCAGGGCAATGTGCAAGATGCAGAGATGACCCGTCATCCAGGAAGTACCAAGATAAGAGGGAGGGAAGAGGGTGGAGGAGAGTGAAGTATGTTAGCAATGAAATTTGTTGGAGTGTTTTTTATGCCTTTGTTTTTGGCTACCTCTCTTAACAGGGGGAAAAAGCTTTTGTTATATGTATGTATGTACGAGTCAGGCCCTGCTGTCTTAAAATGAGGACCTTTGCATCACCCTTGTTAAAACCCATTACCCATATGGATACCTATATTAGATGTATTTAGTTACATGGTGCTAAGAGTTGGATGCTGACTGGGAAGCTAAAATCTAAGATACAGGCAACAGAAACTTAAGCATTAACACCTAGAGATTACAAGAAAAAGTCAAGTAGGGAAGGTAGTGGTAAAAGATTATGCTGTGGGTGCGGTGCCGGATGAAGTAAACACAGTAAGACATGTAAACACAGTTTAGACATTTTGAATGGAAGAGGTATGGATACTAAGAACGAAAAAAAAAAATAATGATAAGGGGAGTCTTACTAACTGGGAAAATAAGAACATGAAAATGGTGGAAACCACAAGACATCATAAAGTCTACACTAGGCAGTTCCATGTCCCATACCACTTGTCATTTGGTTAACAAATGAAATTGACTTAGTAACCATGAAGCAGGCTCTGTAATAATTGGTTGTTTTAAGAAAAGATTAGAAAGTTATGTCATTTTCTAATCTTCTTTTAAAAGAACTTATTGTTTCAGATGTTTACTACATGGTTACTAACTCTATTCTAGTTGTCAACCACTCTGCAGGTAAATCAATTCTTACCTATTTCCTTCTTAAACCTAAATTTCTGAAAAAAGAAAATATATATATATATATATATGTATATGTACCTGTATATATATATATATATATATGTATATGTACATATATATACATATATATATAAATATATATGTATATGTATATATATACATATACATATATATACACACACGTATATATATATGTATATACATATAAATGGGGCAACGAATAAGGAATATAAAGTAGGATCGTCCAAAATAGCTTCTGACATAGAAGCATTCGATGTTTCCTTGAAGCTTGATGATAGAGTTCACTTGTTCATCACATGTGCTTCAATTCTCTGAAATGATCTCTGTGACTGATTCGTTATCTTTCTTTTGTATTCAATACTACACTCTTGTCTCGATTGGCTCTGGTAAGGCTATGGGTTTTTCTATGAGTAATAGTTCTTGTTTGTAAGGACTATAATTTATCATTTCGTCCTGTAGTTGATTGTTACTTTTGAGTCGCCCCGAAGTGTATTCTTTTTAACTAAAAATTTAATGACATTGGAATCAGAGAGGACTGATTTTTCCATGAATTGTATGACACGTGCATAGGTCGCTCGTGGAAGAAATGAATAATTTCAGGCAAATGTAGGTCTGGGTCAAAGTTGCGTCATATCACAATGACCTACAAAGACAAACCAAACGGATGAAAGACTGTTCAGTCCATGACAAGGTCGAATGAAAAACAAAAATTACCACATTTTGCTTTGTATTTATTCAATTTATTTTTGAGCTGTGTGACATTTAATTGCCTTACTTGCCACAACTGAAAGTTGATTTCATCAATTATCTGCACTTTTGCCGATTTTTTTTTTTTCTTTTTTTAACATAATTTAGAATGAATATAAGAGTCCGTGGGAGAGTGATCCAAGCGCCATGGCCGCCAGCCCTTGAGCTCGTGCTCAACCAGCTGACCTTGGCTTCCCGCACCACCTGGTGGGAGTTGGATTCGTCTCCCTCGACTATAATAAATCAAAAGGAGAATAATCCAACTCTTAGGTCGGCTGGTTGAGCACGAAATCGGGGTCTGGCAGCCTGTGGTGCTTGGATCACTCTCCCACGTAGTTATTCATATGTTTTGATAGCTTGCAGCCACTCTTCTTGTCGATTAGTATTAAGTGTGAAAGTATTTCCAATCTTCATGTTCCCAAATTTCATAAAATTTTAAAGGCTTATAGTAAGTCTTCATGAAACTTTTCTTCTCATCAAAGAATAGGAGGGTTTTAAGCAATTTTTGAATGCTTTCTATCTTATATTCAGAATGAGTTTTATGACACGTTACTCTTTCCGAAGTACCAATGTCTTTCGTTGATACAGGAGCAACTGATCATAGTTGTAGTCATATCCTATTGTTACCTCCTTCACCACTGTTCCCCTCTCTGGTCCTCTTTCACCACTGTGTAATCACCTTGGTCTTTGGATCACGTGTTGGATTCGTGATCGACAGCTATTTCCCTCCCGGAAGAGAGCTCAGAGCTCGTATGACCGATCTATGGGTACTGCTATGACCTTACACACACACACACACACACACACACACCCAACTCCCCGCCCACGAGAGATGGAGTAACGACCCGAAGTGAAACGATACCGAAATAATTTCGGCCCTATGCAGGATTTGAACCAGGTACTGCCGGCACCACCGTACTGGCAGTCCAGTACTCTATCAACCGCGCCACCGAGTCGTGTGTTGTTGTCTCTGTGCCGTATTTCTTCCGTGCATTTACTTTCTTATAGAACGTCTTTCACTTTTTACTCTCTTTTCAATATTGTTCTGTTACGTATGATTAGTCACTCACTATTTTCATCTGTAGATTGTTTCAGTTAGTATTACTCTATCTAGGGGAGTTAAATGGAGTTTAATTTTTCTTTCTTTTCTTCCCGAATATTAATACACTTGGTTCGTCAAGTTACACCAAGGAACTCCCATCGAGAATCTTCAATTTGTTTACTAGGTCAGTTCTGCAAAAACGTTATTATTTCTTTA
>NC_134780.1:8077696-8080196 GCF_046742065.1 Oratosquilla oratoria | reverse complement strand
GCCTTCATTGACATTCTGTCCGGTATCTCTTCCTAAAATTATATTTTGTTCTTCACTGACATTATATCCTACCGTGATATTTTCTCCTCCATTATCATTACATCCTATCGTGATATTTTGCTCTCCACTATCATTATTTCCCATCGTGATCTTTTGTCCTCCACTGTCATTACATCCCATTGTGACATTTTGTCCTAAGACATTACATCCTAATGTGACGATTCGACAACTAGCGATATTACATCCTATCATGATATTTTGGCCTTCATTGACATTCTGTCCGGTATCCCTTCCTAAAATTACATTTTGGCCTTCAATGACATTATATCCTACCGTGATATTTTCTCCTCCATTATCATTACATCCTATCGTGATATTTTGTTCTCCTTTACCATTACTTCCCATCGTGATCTTTTGTCCTCCACTGTCATTATATCCCATTGCGACATTTTGTCCTATGACATTATATCCTAATGTGACATTTCGTCCTCTAGCGACATTATATCCTAAAATTATATTTTGTCCTATACTGGTACATTGTTCTACATTAATGCTATACTCTACACTGTTTTCCCAAGTACATTCTATTTCCCCTTCCCTTTGGCCTTCTACCCTAAAAAAGGAGCTGGTTCATTACAAACTCCCACAATGAGGTTTGTAAGAACATTTTTGCCTCTGCGGGTAAGGTGGATCCCATCAGAAGCGTAAAGGTCATGGCGCCTAGAAAAGAGATACCAAGGATCAAGAAAGTGGTATCCCAATTGTGTGCACAACTGCGATATCCTATCATTGATCCCTATGGCTCTACTGTTCCAACACGAACCTGCGTAGATCCTCGGGAGGATCCCACAGACTACGTGACGGCTCCCACGTTCCTTCATCTCCTGAAGGAGGACCTTGTAATTCCGAACAAGCTCCTCTGATCTCACCCTACCTACATCGTTACTACCCGTATGTACAATCGTAACCGTGTTCTTCCGTCCTTGCTCCCTGATGGACCGGGTACAATCAACGATCCCACGGCCCGGTTGACATACAAGCTTGCAACGTCGCTTGGTCTTTCGCTGCAGGATGTCGTCATAGCCTCGAACCATGGAGTCCCCCACCACCAAGAACTCCTGGTTTTCAGCCACTTCATCCTCCAGTAGAGCAAAACGATTGACTAGAGCCAGCGGTTGCTCCACAGGGCACACGTCTACCGAACGCGGGCTCGACAAACAGGACCCCACGGAGCGCCACTCGCTCATGGCAAGTGACAGTAGGTGAAGAAGTGGAACGCTCTTTGGGTTGTGGGGAGGGTTCACTCTTCTCACGGAGCGCACTCCTGAGAAGCCGAATTTCCTCCTCACACATCCTGAGACGGACCTCTAGGTTCACGCAACCTTCACAAGCCATTTCGCTCCCCCTTTAGCAATAAAAACGGCAAAGAGAAAATACAAATCAACAACAACAAAAAATCAAAGCGGTCTCTAATAAACTAAATACGCGAAGCTTACTCTGCTTACCTTATACTATTTCTCCTACCTTTGGAATACGGTAACAGAAAACTGTTTTGAAATTAAATAGAACCCTGCACTTTATCTTATATCTGTAACTGTATAGCGCTATACGTATACAATTACAAAAACACAACACAATCACTTAACACTATTCGGAGATATAAAATTCACAGGTATTCACTAGCTGGTGTCTGTGCAGAAAAAACGAGGTAACAGAGGAAGTTATTGAAAATAATACTATAGTAAATCAATATTGAAGTAGATAACAAATGAGATGATAACGTCATCGAGATTTTCTGTACAAAAATGCGCAAAATTGGAAGATCGTTATTATGCCATTAACTCAGGAACTTCGCTATAAAGAACACTTCATTACCAACTGGTTCAAAAAACCTTGGTAAACTCCATGAGAATGTTTGTTCGAAGATTTGATAATACTGTGTGAAATGTAATACGCAATAAGCACAATAAAAAATATCTTGCTGTTTCCCTACAAAACACGCATACTACAAGACTTAACAGCATCATCAGCAACACCTACAAACTAGACATACATATACATTTACCATTTGTAGACATTTCTTAGTATTGCTGGGCGAGACGAATTCCGGTTCAGATTCACTTCTGATCAGAATATTCAATTTGCAGATGTCTGTGACGGGAGAGTCTTAAATGATTTGATTTCACTTAGTGATCATAAACACAGCATTGGCGATAAGAGGAGTGATGGGGCTAGCATTATACAAGGATAACACTTCCTGGGGAAAGTAGGATAAGATCTCAGAGATAGAAGGGAGTTAAAATGGTAAATAATTGGACAAAGTCTTAAAAGAGACACGAAGACGATGCCCATTTTATACGTAAAAAAATGGGAACTGAGCGAAAAGGCGAGAAAATAATGGTACTGGAGAGGAGTTAAAAATCCATTAAGAGTAAGGGAAAACGGGAAAGATAGATAATGACTTAGATTTTATGTTAGATTTAAGCAATAGAGTACCAAT
>NC_134780.1:8070196-8072696 GCF_046742065.1 Oratosquilla oratoria | reverse complement strand
TGGCTAATGAAATTTAACATTAGTAAATGCAAGGTTATACACATAGGTAAAAATAACAGTTGACACGATTACAAGTTATTTGGAAATTCGTTAACATAAGTAGATAGTGAAAAGCAGTGTATTTCAGCCTCCGAGAAAAATAATAAGATTCTAGGACTGATTGCTCAATCTTTTGACTTCAAAAGTTCATCTCTCATTAACAAGCTATACAAATCGCTAGTTCGTTCATATTTGTAATATACTTTATCCGTATGGTCACCGAATCTTATTAAAGACATTGACAGGTTGGAAAAAGTACAACGGCAAACCACAAAACTTATTCCAAATATGTATATAAAAAAACATACGAAAAACGACTATAACATATGAATATCTTTTTCCTAAAAAAGCGTAGACTCAGAGGTGACTTGACACAGATATTTAAGATTCTAAAGGGAATTGACAATATCAAAAGTGACAAAATTTTCACACTGGATGAGAATCCAACAAGAAATAATGGTCTCAAGCTGTCAGGAAATAGATTTAATTTGGAAGTGGGTAGAAACAACTTTGCTAATCGTTTAGTTAATGAATGGATTAAACTTCCTGGAGAGACAGTGCAATGGGGTTCAGTTTGAAGCCTTAAGATTCGTTTAGATAAACACCTAAACAAGATGCTATAATGCCTACTATTTGTTTTATATTTGTTTATTTGTGTGTTATTATTTGTCTGTTTGTTTATTATTATTTGATTGATTACACTGGCCTGCGAAGTTTCAAAGGTAAAGCATCCGATAACTGATTCTAGGGTAATTTGCTATGCAGAATCTAAAAATCACACTCATTTTGTTCAATCAGGTCACGTTTTTGAGATACGAGGCGGTAAAAATAATTAAAAACGCCATTTAGTGCTATGGACGGCATGTTATGTGAAACTCGCCACTCCTCCTGGTGCCTAAGAAGGATAGATCTTTTCGTCCATTTATTGATTATAGGCGAGTTAACGAGGTCACTATTTCTGACCATTACCCTTTGCCTGTATTAAGTGACCTTCTTCAGTATTGTTTTGTGCATGTACATTTATATATTCCTTTTGTTAAGTAACTATGCATGTGTATCATTTTTATGTAGAGGGTGTGCTGATGTACCAATTTCTTTTCCACACTTTTGTCATTACACTGTAGTGTATGTGGAGTCTGCTGTATATATTGTGGATTATGTTTAGCCTTGGTCATTAATTTTTCTTCTTGATTACTCGGTGCGGTCACCGCATGGTGGTGGCCGAGCATTGTTGCCGTATATATACATACAAATGCTATTGTACTACTGTCATACATACTTTTACTTTTTTGTATATAAATAATATGCAATTTATTTATATTAATAAATTGAAACTGTCGTATTGACTGGATTACACGTGCCAATTTGTGAAAGCATCATGCGTGTGTGTGTTTTCCCGTGCCAAGTAAGCTTGGGATCAAAAGCCGTCTTGGTTCTGCCTTCAAAGTGGCCGCACGCTAGTCTTTGTTGTGCCGATTAATTTAGATATTCCATTCAAATTCGTTTCATTAGCAACCCTATAACTTGTCGATTAGGTATTTGCAAGTAAGTATTACAGGTGTATGAGTGCCTGTCTTTGTGCTTCCGCTCTATCTTTTTGTGACTAAGATGCCATCCACTTCTTCAGGCCAAGAGCATCATGTATGTGTTTTACAAAATCTTGGCTCGTTAAAACCTCATTAGTAATTCAGTCTTGCGTCATGAACACCATTGTTCAGGGTCACAGGGGTGGTGCTTTACGGAAGGACTTTGGTTTTGGTGGCGAAATGTCGATACATGTGAAACGAACCCAAAAAACATCATAATTGTTTTTTATCTTCGTCACCACCTAAGCAGTATCTTCTGGACAACACTAGACGCTAAGATTATCTGTGATAAATCCGTTTCAGTTCCTTAGTTGCTATCTAGCGATAGTTAGACCCATCCTTGACTATGCGGTACAGTTTTGGTCTCCGTCCTACAGAATGGACATAAATTCACTAGAATCAGTACAGAGAAGAATGACCAAAATGATACAAGGACTCGGAAATTTGCCTTACGAAGAGAGGCTTAGGCACCTAAACTTACACTCTCTGGAAAGACGCAGAGTGCGGGGTGATCTAATAGAAGTGTTCAAGTGGATCAAAGGCTATAACAATGGTGATGCAAAAAAGGTCATCATGATAAAACAACAGGGCAGGACTCGCAGTAATGGGTATAAACTGGACAAATTTAGATTTAAGAAGGAAATAGGCAAGAATTGGTTTACAAATAGGGTGGTCGATGAATGGAATAAACTTAGTAACCACGTAGTAAGCGCTGAAACTATCAGTTGTTTTAAAAAACGATTAGACAACTTTATGGATGGGGATGACAGGTGGTGATGGATACGGAGCTGCCTAGTGTAGGCCTTATGGTCTTTTGCAGTCTCCTTTATTTCTTATGTTCTTATGTTCTTATATATTCTGCTCTGTCCACCTCT
>NC_134780.1:8065196-8067696 GCF_046742065.1 Oratosquilla oratoria | reverse complement strand
CAGGGTAGACGCAGGGTGGTACCATAGACAAGCTCGGTCGAAGAATAGCCGATGTCCTCCTTGAGGGAGGAGCGGATGCCGAGGAGGACAAGGGGAAGGGAAAATGTCCAGTCGCTGCTGTCTCAGAGGGAGGCTGTGATTGGCATTTTGATTGAGAGTGGTAGCTCGTGGCTTGATGCCAAGTAGAGACACTTATCTGTCTTGTTGAAATAGGACAACTAGTGTAACAATGGTTGTTAATTACGGGTCGCCGTGCCAAGTCATGACACCTCCAACTCCAAAAATCAAGTTTTTCAGATTCCGTATGCAATTGTCATTCGTATGCAGCACTCGTCCATTTCCACTACACGAGTAACGGTGCCATCTATTCAATCCTCTAAGACAAACATCATTAAAATCATACACGTCCTTACACTATTCCATTACAAGAAAGTATTCATACAAAAGGCATCTCTAAGCCGTTACAGCATATATATATATATGTATATATATATATATATATATATATATATATATATATATACATATAATATATATACACGAGGGTTGTTCCAAAAGTAATGCCTCCTATTTTTTAACTCAAAAGTTGAAGAGCTTCGAAGACGGGAGTAGCATAATTAAAACGAGCGACCTTTTGTGTTCCAGGATTTATTTGTCCACGTAGTCACCACCATACTCAATGCATTTTTGCCAGCGATGAACAAGAGCCTTGATGCCTCAGTCGTAAAAGTCAGCGCCTGCCAAGGCGGTCCATTTTTTCACGGATGCGATTACGGCATTATTGTCGGGGAAACGCTGCCCAAGTAATGCTTCCTTCAGAGGTCCGAACAAGTGGAAATCTGACGGTGCTAGGTCGGGACTATACGGTGGGTGACACAGCACCGTTCAGCCGAACTTTGTCACACATTCTGTGGTCTTCAAACTTGTGTGTGGCCTGGCGTTGTCGTGTTGCAAACGGAATGTTTCCCTTTCCTCTGACCCACATCCAACTCTACACGCATTTCATTGACCGTTATCCGCCGATCAGCGCGGATGAGTTGATCGAGGTGGACTGTTTCCCGTGGTGGTGGTTGTGCATGGGCGTCCAGAACGCACTGTCACTCACATCTCTGTCGCCACTCTGAAATCGACGAACTCATCCCCTAGCTGTGCTGACATCAACTGCATTGGCTTCGTAAACGTTCACCAGGCGCCAGTAAATGTTAATTGGTTCAATTTTTTCTGCATGGAGGAATTCAATGACGCATCTCTACTTCTGAGGCACGTCCATGACAGGGATTGCTTTCTTAGAGTGTCACACCATCAATATCTGCAACAGAGAGATGAAATTTTCAGGTCATGGGTGTCTAAGTTCAGTCATCATAACAATGCAATTGTCAATCGCCCCGGATCCCTTCGGGCAGAATAAAAAATAGGAGGCATTACGTTTGGAACGACCCCCTTATGTATATATATATATGTATATATATATATATATATGTATATATATATATATATATAAATATACATATATATATATATATATATGTATATATATATATATATATATATATATATATATATACATATTTATCATGTAAGATAAGATTTGGAATCTGGGATCCATAGTGGAAAACTGTAAACACCAGATTCAATTGAAGGATTTATTTGCCCGACGTTTCGATTTCCGTCCAGGAATCGTCTTCAGGGAGTATAACGGTTACAAGAATGTGAACTCCTTATAAATCGCCGAAAAGGTAAACCTGGGAAAGGTTCACCCTCTCAGTCAATTGTACAAAGCATACCTCATTACAATAATTAAAAATATGGGATCGCCTATTTCAGTTGTGGTGGCTGAAGTAGTGATGCAACGACTAGAAGCTCAACTTGTAAGTGCTGCACCTTCTTCGCTTAAACTGTGGACTAGATACGTCTATGATGTGTTCGCTATTTTGGACAGCAAGGACGTAGAACCTTTCTTCAGTTACATCAACAGTATTGAACCGGGCATTCAATTTTCAATGGAACTGGAGAAAGATTTCCAACTGCCGTTCCTGGACGTCTGCGTCAAGCGCGAAGGTGACACCCTTGGTACAAGTGTCTACAGAAAGCCCACCCACACAGATAGACTGTTGGACTTTGATAGCTACCATCCAGATTGCCACAAAAGGAGTGTGATCAAGACTTTATGGAACAGAGCAGATAAAGTCTGTTCTTCTGTGGAATCTAAGAAGGCCGAAAGAAAACACCTTTTACAGGTCTTCTGGAACAACGGGTATCCCAGCAGCACCATACGGAAATGGATAAAAGCACGACCCACCGACACCCCATAACAGAGACCACATATCACACCTAGAGTCACTATCCCCTATATCAAAGGAGCTTCTGAGGCTACTGCAAGAGTCTTACGTGACAAAGGAATACAAGTAGCACACAAACCCCTCAACACCTTACACAGAATTCTCACCAAAGTAAAAGACACCGAAGAACCTACACAACAGGCCGGTGTAGTTTACCGCAT
>NC_134780.1:8040196-8042696 GCF_046742065.1 Oratosquilla oratoria | reverse complement strand
GTGTGGTGGTGGTTTGAAGGTGAGTGTAAAGAGCGATAGACTAGAAGAAGTAAAGAGTTGTACTTATTTCGGTCCATGTGTAGCAGGAAAAGAAGTAGTAGGCATGGAGTTGAATTATAGAGTGAAAGAAAGACGAAAACACATGGGAAAATGAAAAGTCTAATGACAAAAATGTATCATCGGATAAACCTAAAGAAAAGGGCGCGCAAGAGAGCTGTTCTGGGGACAGCACTCTATAAAGTAGACTTGGAGTTTGAAGGAGGCAGAAAGAAAGAGTCTGAATAAGGTTGAGAAGAAGTACTTAAGTATGTCAGTTACGCAGGGACAACTACAATTAATATAAGCAAGACGCCGATATGGCAGCCTCGCGTATCCACTTGCTCCTCATGCCGCCTACGTAGGCGGCACCGTATGGAAGAGGTTACGAAGTATTGTAAGGTTCTACGAGAATAAGAAGAGGAGTTTTATTTATTCATTTATTAAACTATTTATTCATTTGTTTATATGTTTATTTATTTACTTGTTAATTTACTTATTCATTCATTTATTTGTTTATTTACTTATCTATTAATTCATTTATTCATTTATTTATTTATTTATTTATTTATTTATTTGTTTATTTATTTACTTACCTATTTATCTGTTATCCATCTATCTACTTATCTATCTGTTTATCAATATATTCATATATCAATCCATTTACCTACTTATCTATTCAATTACTTATTGACTAATGAATCTATTCATTCATCTATTTATCTATTCATTCTTATATTCATTTTCTTATTTATTTGTTTGGTAATTAATTTATCAGTGTAGGCCTATCTGTTTAAGTTTTAACACTAAATGATACATTGGTGTTTGATCTATTCCAACAGGTATTGTGGAAAAGGATTCCCTGGTGTTAGTGGAGTTAGGGTTCTAAAATTAGGTTACGAGACGAAGACATCAGGGGTGCAGAGAACCTTCCGATGTGTCATCAAAGCCGGTAAGATATTAAGACTTCTCTATACTCTTTCATTTGTTTTCAGTGGCTCATAAAATACAGCGAAAAGAAAATGCTAAGGTTCGTCCAGGTTAGCGGAACTAATATCGTAATTTTTCAACAAAAACCCACTGTGTTGGATAAGAAGGCTGGAGACTGACTGTGATCCTCTGAAGAGGATCACAGTCCGTGATCGAAATATATGGAATCTATTTATTTCATTTCTTCTTATCCAACACAGTGGGTTTTTGTTGAAATTTACTAATGTGTTACGACATTACTTTGTAGTTAATATCGTAATGTTGTCGTAAGCACAGGGGAAGTAGCCGAATGTTAAGCGTTGCTTGTCAGCATTGCATTTACTGTTTACTGCAGATGGTAAGATTGTGGTATACTATTGCTAATTCATCTCACTTTGTATCTATCAATTGTACCAGCTTTGACGTTCTCTGCCTGGACTCCATAGATGATTCTTGGTCATGGCTACGTTTGTTAGGTCCTTATCAAGCGTGTTCTCGGGTGATGCATTGAGGTATGGCCTCACGACAATGAGGTTAGGTTAGAGATAACTTAGTGATTCTTAATCCTTGGGTCACGACCCAAAGTTGGCTCACCAATCGGTTGAACGGGTCACCAAGGATTTCAAAATATCATCAAAGTATTAACCCTGATTGTAGAATTCCTAAGTCATTATCATTTAATGTTAGGCAAAACATAGAGAAATAGACGATTTAATTGAGGCAATAAAAATACCAATATCTACTCTTGCCTAAGTGTTTATGAAGGTGAGGGTTACCATGGTCTATCGATGGAGAGGATTTTGGGTCAAAAAAAAAAAAAAAAAAGTTAAAAACCACTGGAATAAACAAACGTAGCCCAACCGCGGCTCGGAATTACCAGTGTGAAGGGCTCTTGGTAAGGCAACCTGTAGATGTTTTGGGGTTCCAACTATAAGACCTGCCTGTTACTAGAACTCCAATAACCTTAATGTCAGCCTTGTTACTTAAGCCTTAGGCTATTCTATTAGGGCTATACCCCTTAATTAGAGACTCCTTTACTGTTTCATTTAATGGTATAGCATTCTATCTTATTCACTTAAGTTTGAGGAAAATCCTATCCCTATCAAGCACTGAAGTTTATCATAAACGAATAAAAAGGGCTAAATTCATGCCATTACTAAGTACAAATTCACCAAAAAAATAAATGATTATGAAAATTGAAAGTATCCCAGTTTTTCGTTAATTTGTCGCCTCAGTTGATGTCAGTTGTGAATTTTTATTTTATGAACATTAGTTAGTTAGTTAAGGCAGTCCGTCGTTGACGGCGAAGACGTCCCCTCTCTCTTGAAAGCTCATAAAGTAAAACATTGGTAAGATCATTATCGATGTCACTGATGTATGAACATTAGAAAACTAGCTGAAAAGTTGATGTGGTAACTGACCACATCAATTGGTGAAAGATGAGTGAAAATTCAAATCTCCTCAAATTAACATGATAAAACTGGCCGATTGACAT
>NC_134780.1:7995196-8027696 GCF_046742065.1 Oratosquilla oratoria | reverse complement strand
TTCTTCTTCTTCTTCTTCTTCTTCTTCTTCTTCTTCTTCCTCTTCTTCTTCTTCTTCTTCTTTTTCTTCTTCTTTTTCTTCTTCCTCTTCTTCTTCTTCTTCTTCTTCTTCTTCTTCTTCTTCTTCTTCTTCTTCTTCTTCTTCTTCATTCTCTCCTACATCTTCCCCAATTCTGGTCTTCTTTTTGAGTAGTCTAAAATTTTTGTTGAAGACAATCATTTCTAATCTCCCTTGCCTCTTCCCTCTGATGTCCCCCGGAGTTCCATTCTAATTCTGATGACATAGCTATGTATTTCTCTACGACCTTCCCCGGACGACATTCTCAATCTGGTCTCCATCAATCTAAGAGGACGTCTGCAAAACATTTGACTTCAGACCTTCATACTATATAAATGACAAAAAAAAAAAAAAAAAATAGTGTCTTAGAGCGACAGGGACTTCATGCCCCGCCTTAACCCTTCCCAAAATCCGTCTTATTCTCTTGAAGGACATAATTTCCTATTTGACAATCTAAGTTTAAGCTCTAAAAAGTTTTAATCTGTCCTTTGCCAGTACAAATAACTGGGAAAAAAAATCATATTTCGGCTATTGATTATACAAATTAAAAAAAAATTATGTTTTATAAAACATTTAAGTCTTCTTAATTCCAACTCAGCTGTTAACCGTACACATCCTTGTATGAAGTATGCACCTCACGTCTGGGGTGACTTACCCTCATTTACATCTTATCAACAAAGTGACATCCACAACCTTTTCTTTTAACAACACTTCTTCTTCATAATGTTTGTCTTCAGTCTCCCCGGCTCCCACAACAATATTACCTCCATCTTCAGGACACCCAAATATGGAGTACTGATTGCATACATTTCATATAAGGATACCTTTTAGTGAAACCTTTATGGACCAGGATCACCCAGCATTCCTATATGATCAAAGACTAATTTTCATTCAGAGAATGATGATCACTTTGAGCTTCCACTATCCTTACTTTCTGTCACTCTCCTTTGGTGTATTCTACAACTTGAGTGACTCCATTTCATGGATGCAATATTGTCCCCTATGATAGAAACTTTATCAAAAGGCCACGTTATACTTTTGTGAAACGCATCACCCTCTTTCTGATATCTTTTGCAATAGTCGAACAATTAGCTTTTGCTTTCCTTTCACAGCAAGTTTCTGGAACCTTTATTCCGTGATGATCTTCCATCGGCTGGACTTAGATTTATTTATTTATTTATTTACTTATTTATTTGCTTGTTTGCTTGTTCTAAGGAAGTATCAAAACAGATCTTCCTATTCAGCACTTGTCTTCGAATATGTATGCTTTTTTTTGTTCTCATGCATTCCTCTGAGGATATCTATTTGTTATGTGTATCCCTCCCCCCCTGTTTTTCTTTCTCTATTGAATTGTGTAGTTAAAATAAATTGCCTGTGAACCATTTCACTGAAATAAATAGAAGACACTGGAAGAATATTAGGTCCAATAAATCGAACACTTTCGGTGTCTTAATGGTAGTCTTACTTCATATTGTCTAACATGTTGATTCTTTCTATCACTTTTACCTACAATATATATGTTTACATCAGATTTAATTGTATTCATTTGCATTCCCAAATTGTTAGAGAATATTAGACTTCTATTGTTAAGTTTAATGTATGAAAGTCATGATTGTTATTTTGTTCCATGTCAATTTCTAAAGATTCAATTCACGTAGAAACTGTAATGTGCACTTACAAGACAATAAATTGTATGGACACCTAATATCAAATTAGTCTTTTTTATAGCCTTTCGGGGAAAATACTTTAAGTTCTTCTACATGGTCATTATAACCTTTCATCATACTACATTGTATATACATAACCATACACACACATACACACACACACACACACACACACACACACACACACACACACACACACACACACACACACACACACACACACACACACACACACACACACACACACACACACACATATATATATATATACATATATATATGTATATATATATATATATATATATATATATATATATATATATATATATATATATATATATATATATATGGGAGGCTTTTTCGATAGATTTAAGTGAGTGCATAGAGGGTTTAGGGAAAAATGCCATGGTAAGGGTTTTGGGAGATTTCAATGCTAGGGTAGGAGATGAACCAAGAGACGGAGTGGATGGTATGTGTGGAGTGCTAGGTAAAAAATCGTAATGGAAAGTTGATGGAGGAGATGTGTCTAGAAAGAGAGTTGGTGATAGCTAACACAATGTTTAGGAAAAAAACAAACAAGCATAAGTACACATGGAAGAGGGGTTTGGTGGATGAAAGGGTAGTAGATAGAGCTTTAATGGACTATATCAGTATAGTGGTAACCAGGAGAAAAGTAGGAAGAGCTTTGTGCGTACATCTTCTTAGGGGAGAGAGTGGGAGAATATCAGATTATTTTTTGGTAGAATGTAAGTTGAGAATGAAGGATAGATGGAGAAAGAATAAAAGAACAGGAGAGGAAGTACAAAAATGAAGCTAAGAGAAGAGTGGGAGGGAGTGAAGGATAGAGTAGAGCTAGGAGTGCAGGAGGAACAATTATGTTTCAAAGAAGGAGTCACAAGGTGTGCAAAGTTGGTGTGTGGAACAAGAAGGATGAGAGGAACTAGAAGGAAGGGTAGTGAGTGATAGGGTGATATAGCAAAGAAGGTTGGAGAAGAGAAAAAACGAGCGTTCACAGATTAATTGCAAAATAGGAAGAGTAAATTATACTCGTTTGAGGTATAAAGAAAAGAGAAGAGAAGTAAAGTAAATGATAAAGGAGGCAAAAAGGAGAGTATATGAGAAATGGGGGAAGAGTGTGAGAGAAAATATTAAAAGTGATAAAAAGAGGCTTTGGAAGAAAATTAAGAGAGAAGGGGAGGTGAATAAAGTAGAAAAAAGGTAAAAGGTCCAAATGGAGAGATGATAATGGAAGAGATAGCATTAGGAGGAAGATGTGCAGAAATTGAAGGTAACAATAAACTCCCGTTTTTGGATGTTTTAGTTCATCGTGGTTCTCATTCCTTTATCACTGAGGTTTATGCAAAGGCCACAAACCTTGGTTTTGGCCTCAACGGTGCTAGAAAGTGACCAGAGGAATACAGCAGGATTTTTTTTTTTAAGAGAGCCCTCATATATAAAAGTGACCAGAGGAATACAGCAGGATTTTTTTTTTTAGAACTCTCATATATTCATCTACTTGGACTGCCACTAATGCGGAACTGTACAGTCTCACAACTCCTTGTCAATAATGGTTATCCAAAAAGATTAGTAGAAGAAACAATAAAAAGACATTTGGACAATTTTATGACGTAAGATCACTCACCAAAAGAAACGCCTGGTAACATTGTCCTCTACTACAAGAACTTTATGTCCTCCGCTTACAAAGAAGACGAAAAAACAATAAAAAAAAATATCATCTACAACAATGTGACCTTTGAGAATCCAAATATCACCCTAAAATTCGTAACTCTTTACAAAACAAAAAAGACGTCCAGCCTTGTCATGACAAATAGCCGCCTCTCACAGACAAACCCCTCGTAAGAAGTGAACCTTATATAGCAACATTACTGTAACTTTGGTGTCTGCAGTCGCCTTAATTCTCGGTATATAGGTTCAACTACTACCACTTTGTCTAAAAGGATGACAGCACATTTACAGGATGGTGCTATTCACCGCCACATCAACAACATCCATGGAAACCCCCTCCCCAGACAACAATTAGAAACACAAATATCAATTATTTACCGCGAATAAGATAGGAAGATGTTAAGGATGGCTGAATCAGTTTTTATTCATTTAGATAAACCTTCCATCAACATACAACTACAACTAGAAGTTTCATTTCCACCAATGAGGAAATCTCACCAGCAGCCTACGGGTAACTCGAGCAACTCTCTCAGAGATTCTTCGTGGGTACAAAACCTCACCCGTCACGCTCCGTGTATTATTACTGTTCTTGTATTCACGTTGTCATAAACTGTGTAACACCTGAAGATAACTCCTGCTTAGGTCGAAAGACGTCTCGAGTAAAGCAATATGTACCTTGGAGAATCTACCAATACCTTGGACTTTAACCTTCGCTCTATCATACGACGTATTGAGAGTACTTCATAGAATTTGAGCAGTGCTACCACTGCTGTATGTTTCAACAATTCCTGCATTCAAAATGGCCTCCTCCCAATATATATATATATATATATATATATATATATATATATATATATATATATATATATATATATGTGTGTGTGTGTGTGTGTGTGTGTGTGTGTGTGTGTATGTGTATGTATATATATATACATATACACTGAATGGTTCTCAGTGATCAATTAATATATTTTTTCAACCACAAATATCTTTTAATTCCATGCCATCGCAGTCGAGACTGAAGAATCGCTCGATGGAGGCATCAGTTGAAAATTGAAACGTGGACGAGCCGAGGATTCGAGCCCAGCTAACCCGTAACAAAGTTACAGTAACTTAAACCAGTACGCTATCAAGAGAGATAACATCTCTTGACAGCGTACTGGTTTAAGTCACTGTAACTTTGTTACGGGTTAGCTGAGTTCGAATCCTCGGCTCGTCCACGTTTCAATTTCCAACTGATGCCTCCATCGAGCGATTCTTCAATCTCGACTGCGATGGCACGGAACTAAAAGTGGTTTGTGGTTGAAAATAGATGTATATATATATATATATATATATATATATATATATATATATATATATAAATACACACACACACACACACACACACACACACACACACACACACACACATATATATATATATATATATATGTATATATATATATATATATATATACATACATATATATGTATATATATACAGATATATATATATACACATATATATATGTATACAATAATCTACGGGAAGGCAACATTTTTTGTGGATTCTATATTCAGATATTCGGTTGCTGGCCCGACGATTTTGAACTACGTGATCAACGGTTTAAGCACTTACGTAGTTTAACCTCTTCCATACTAGTCAAATTCTCGCGGGCAGGATTAGCTGCCTCGTGTACGAAGATGCATCACAATACTCGTATTAGAAAACATAAAGTTACCGCTGAACAAATATTACTCGTTCTCTTTGGTTCTGAATGTTAATAACCAAAGAAAATGAGATCAGTCCAGTTCACGGAATATAGGGGGTGACTGAGCTAGAAAATTAATACTGTATAATCAAGATGCTGATGCCGGAATTCTCGTATATCTACTCGCTCCTCATGACGCCTAAGCAGTTGTCATCCTTTCGAAGGGTTTAAATACATATGTAGAATGGCCTAAGGTTATGTATAACACAGTCTCGGTCCGCTATCTGGAGCTGGCTTCGGTAACAATTGAACAAAGTAAAATAACATAATTATTACAGTAAAGAGTACAACTAAAAAGAACTTGAGATCAGTCTGAACACTACACATGAAAAAATAAACACAGGGAAATATTATTTATGTCTAATAAGCACTGTGGAAGTAAATAAAAATTTTGAAATCTCATGAATTAAAGATAAAATTAAGGAAGGGTGGCAATATTTTGTAGGTCAGAAAGGGGTACGAGAGGGGCGCGGCGAAAGTGCTGTGAGGAAATTGATATTCCACTAGGTAGAGGGAATAGTTGTATCAGGCCTAATATCATCACGGTCGAGGCCATGGGGAATTATCTTAAGATGCAATACACTTTCCTTGATAGTATGCAAATTGTATGCTCTGACATTATTTCCCCGTTATGTCCTAATTATCCCGTCGGATCAAAGAAACTTAGAAGAAAGTTCAGAAGTATGATTTAGGGGATCAACACTGTCTCCTATAACAGTTTCAAAATATCCCGTAGATTTGCTGTGAATACGTGTCATATCGTCTTTGGAGATTGCAAGGTTAAAAGAGAGACCTACATTTTGCTAATTTGACTTTAACATAATAATCTAATTGTAAATTGGTTCTATTTCTGAAGCAAGGAGGTCATATGGAAGCCTTTTGTCCGAGCCAAAAATAACAAAATAGGATGATTCCGATATTGACCCTTTTATGGCACTATTTACGGAATCTTGAGTTATAAGGAGGTTTGAGGCAAAATGTTGGAGTGTACTAATGTCTTTATTATTTTGGCGCTCAACAATGCTGTTTGAACTGGATTGGTGCTGGAGGGTGTTACATTTAGCAATACGAAAGGATTTGCGGAAGGCAACAAAAATATCATTATTGAATTCCATACCTTTGTCAAAAAGAAAAGTATTGTATTGTCAATAATCAAGGTGGAGTAAAACACGGCAGGTAACCTTCTATTGTAATTGTACGTGGAAAGTACAATCTACGTCTTCACTTCACTCTCACGAAACTTATGTTTGACCTGAACTCAGTCGCAGCTCGCTAACGACTACTTGTGCGTGACTAGACGCTTGGGTAGCGTGCTCCAAAACAGTTGCTAAATTTAATTTTTACAATTATTACAATTATTCACACGCGCACAGAAATTTACATTCATACACCTTTTAGTTACACAACAACTTAAATTTGATAGTAATAATGATCTATATCCCATTCATTCAACTTTCGCATTACAAATAATTTGATAATTACTTAATAGGTACCAATGGCAATTAGTAAGTTCTCGAACATTCACGCTGACACGCATGTACATACACACATACAGAAATTCTAACTACGCATTTGTCTGCATCTACAAGGAGCATAATGCTAAGAGGACTTGAGTACAATAAAACTCTAAGGAGTAGTGAAGGGGCAAATAATGTAATCTGACTTGGGCAGCTCATTTATCCTTGCCAGGGTGTGCTACTATAAGGGAATAATGCAGAAGGAATAGCACTTCAGGAATCAGAGGGGACAACTAATTGATTCACCGGTCGGGTTTGCTTGTGTTTAGGATCCTGTAGCGGCATACATCAAACACCCTTATTCAGTCACATCCACAGTAGACTAGCAAACATACCTTATAAAATGAGAGAAATTTCCAGAACTTACATGACATGGTGACAATTCTCTCTATTTACCACCCCACTCACACACAGTGGGAAGTAAGAAACCCTCTGTTGTAGGGCAAAGCTCTGTCAGTTGTGGCAACTCTTTTTTTCTAGACCGATGTTGGGTCTCCTCCCCTACTGGCCATGGCTGTCGGGAATCAACTCGATATATCCCACAGCGGGTCCCAAGAATTGAATTTACGACCGCCTGATAAGTTCGACACGGTATCCACTGGGCTACCGCATGGCCCTTCACTTTTACAATTTCAGTATCAAAACCATTTTGCCTCAAGTGCCAGAAGACGTTCCTCACAAATATATGAATCTAAGAGTTGAGCAGTCTCTTTAGACAGGTTCAGGTCCGGTATCGGGTTGTTGAGCTCTACCTGGCTTAGTGGCACATGTCAGTCTGCTTATTTTAGTTTAAATGATCTTGATTTGTCTGGATCGAAGTTGAACAATGACTCTATGCTGACTTCAGATTCAGATACAGGAACACTTGGGTCATGAAAGACTGATTCCATGGGTGACGGAACGTCAGGATAGTGATGGTGAAGATAAGGAGCATACGCCAGGAGACGCATGGCTGCGGCCAAAGCCATCATCCTTATCTTAGGTATTCGAGAAGATTTAAATGATCTACAGCCATAATCTGAAAAGTGGCTAATGAAATTTAACCCAAGTAAATGTAATGTTATGCATATAGGTAAGAATAACAATAGGTATGATTACAAGTTACATAGTGAAAAGGATCTCTGCGTAATTATAAGTAATGATCTCAAATCTTGTAATCAATGTATTTCCGCCTCAGAGAAACTAACAAGATTCTAAGACTGATTGCGCAACCTTTTGATTCTAAAAGTCCATCTGGCATTAACTAGCTATATAAATTGTTAATTTGTCGACATTTGGAATATACTGTTTCGTATGGTAACCGAATCTCATGAAAGATATTGACAGATTGAAAAAAGTACAATGGTGAGCAATAAATCATACGAAAATAGACTTAGATATATTTATCTATTTTCCTTAAAAAAAAGCTTATATTCACAGATGATTTAATACTGGTGTTTAAGATTCTAAATGGAATTGTCAAGATCACATGTGACGAAATTTTCACAATAAATGCAAATCAGACAAGAAATAGTGGTCTGAAACTGTCAGGAATGAGATTTAATTTGTAAGTGGGTAAAAACAAATTCGCCAACCGTGTAGTAGATGAATGGAATAAACTTCCTGCAGAGACAGTGCAATCTAGTACAATTCTAGGTTTTAAGATTCAATTAGGTAAACACCTAAGCAATATGATGTAATGTCTGCCATTGATTTATTTATCTATTTATTATTATTAATTTATCTATTATAATTCATTAGTTTACATATTTGTGTTGTTTATCATAAATTATTGTTATTTATAAGTTTGTTTATTATCTATCATTATCTATATATTTTCTTTATTTAATTACTTATTTGTTTATTTAGTTTTCGTATCCAACATAGTCATGGACCAAGAGGTCTCCTGTCGGCATGCATTTCCTTTATAATCCTTTATATATTGGGACTGTTGGTGTAGGTAATATCTACTTATAGGAACCAGAAAGGACTGGAGACTCAAATTCACTTAGTTTGGCTATAAAGAAAGTCCTTCGAGTGATCTTCTCTGATACAATTCTTATTAAAGTGGATAACTTCTGACGTTCTGAAAATCTATATAGCTGATCGTTCAAAACTGCGGAAGGCTTTTTGTTTTCCTTATAGCACAATGGATGAGCAGTAGAAACTTCAGATTCTTTCTTTTTTTCTATTTTCCTACCACTTCCTCCAGTGTAAAGTGTCTTACAAAAGACTAGTGACGTAAAGGATACAATGATTTATAGGGAACAAAAATTACTCTTACGGAAAATTACTTTTCTAGGAATGAAAGCGCATATGGCGAACAAGTGTACAGGAATAAGACTAATGTCACAGGGGAGACGCGTATTGAAAAAGAAAGAGAAAGGAAAAGTGTTTATTAACAGCATCTGTCGTATGTACTCGTTATCGTAATCACATGGCATGTGTTCTGTACTCAGGAAACACTTGTTAAAAAGATATAATAATCTAAAAGGGCAGGATATTTGGCACGCACGCGCCCACACACACACACACACACACACACACACACACACACACACACACACACACACACACACACACACACACACACACGCACGCACGCACACACACACACACACACACACACACACACACACACACACACACACACACACACACACACACACACACACACACACACACACACAGACACACACACACACACACACACACACACACACACACACACACACACACACACACACACACACACACACACACACACACACATACACACACACACAAATTCTATTTCCTAAACTATATTCCGATACCCCCTCCCCGACTCCCATTTAATCTACAAAAAGAAAAAAAAAAAAATGCAGAATGTCTACTCCTCGCGGGATTCAGCAAGGAGCCGAAATCCTTTGAGTGACAAGTGCACCCCGTCCTTTGTATATAGAGGATTCTTCCCGTAAAAAATATGCCAGTTGTCGACAAATGCCCATCCATTAGCCTTACAATGTTTTGCCAGCCTGCAATTCATCGCAATAGCCCTGAAATGCCACATGCCTCTAACTCTACGCCTCGGAAGGATTCACATACAACAGGATCCCCTCCCTTATTCTTAATCTTATCTAGCGAATCCCGGAACCGGGCAAACAATTCCTCACTCCCTAATCTTCCTATGTCATTCTCCCAAGCACTCAAACAAACTATGGGTTTCACACTTTCCCCGACTATGCACTCTTCTATCCTGTCTCTAACATCACCTATCCCTACCCCTGGGACACCTGGGTCCTATGCTTCCTATGTTTGCCACAGAAGCCCCTATCTAAGTACATCGCCTGGCTATCCCATACAACCAAAATCTTAGCTGTGGACAGGGATCTAGTGACTGCCCTACCCTTCTTTTCTTGCATATTCTTCGTTTCTTCTTCTTGTAGACCAGCGAGAGCTTGAAAAGAGCTTCTGCATTAAAGTGAGCCTACTGAGGGCTTTTTATCATCTTTCCCTGTTTTGTTTGTCATTGTTTCCCACCCAGGTTCCAAACATTGTTTGTCGTCCGTGTTTTGGGCTTTCGAGCAAAGAACTCGATTCTTCTCTTTAAGACCCTCTACAGCCCTCTCTAAGGCTACAATTCTACTACGTAGAGAATGTACCTCTTCGGCGCTGTTCACAGAAATACAACCACTCGCCATCTCACTGTTCGAAGCAGCCGTTTGAGGAGGGAGTAAGAGAGAGAGAAAGAAAGAGAGAAGGAGATAGAGAGAGAGAGAAGGAGAGAGAGAGAAGGGGAGAAGAGGGAAAGAGAGAAGAAGAGGGATAGAGAGAGAGAGATAGAAGGGGAGAGAGAGAGAATTAGAGGCGTGGATAGAGGGAGAGAAAGGAGGGGAAAGAGAGTTACATGGCCAAACGAACAGCAACAGACCAATAGGTCCTGTTCTTTCACGTCTGAGAGGAAAGAGGGGATGAGGGGGGAATGGTGACTGACCAAGGCAAGGAGGAAATGAGAAAGAGGCAAGTGGGGGGGGGGAGGCTTGTGGTTAAGGGAGGAGAGAAGACGTGGTCACCCTTCTTGATTGCGTCTTGTCTGGGTCTTCGCTCGGTCACCTCTTCTTCTAATTTGCACTTTTATCCTTAACATTTCTTGAACTCTGTCATTTTTCACCGTTATATTACTCTGATATTTTTAAATTTTCACTGATTTATCGGAACTCTGTTTAATACACCACCAAGTAAGAGCTAGATAAGGCTTCCGTCCACCTACAGAGGGGATGGTGACTACTTTTACCCACACTGGCCCTCTGAATCATGCGGTGGGCCTCCATGACCCAGGGGTGGGGGCTGGTTGATCGACCGATTTTTTCGACCTTCCACCCAACGCTATCATACTTTTCAAAAATACGATTTTAGCCCTGGCACTGCCGGCACTGCCACGTGGTATTATTTATTTGCACTTTATTTAGACTTTATGAGCGCTTGATCACTGCAACCCTTTGTAAAAGAAAAAAAAAAAGTCATTAGCGCGGTCATCACTCGTTTGACCATCTTTTCACTAACACATAGCACTCTCTCCGCTTCAAAAACACTGTCAAAGTAGGAGCTCTGTCAGGCACGTCTACACCCCAGGACCAACGCGCAACTTGATAGGTAACTCAACAAATAATTCATACATATGCTATATGGTCTACTAGTTACGACATATAAAAAATGACAACCAACCTGTCCATAGTGGCTACCTGTGAATAAATGCCACTTTTATTATTGTTATTAAAAACAAAAGAAAAAAATAGATAATTGTACTGGACAGGTTTGTCAATAAAAGGCAAATATCAGAAAAAAAGTATTACGCAAATGTGTCTTATGATATATATGATCCCTGTTCCTCAGCTATTCACGAAAGAAAATTAGACAGATCCAGCATAGACTAGCTTTAGGGACACACCAGACTATTTCTTTGAAAAATAGAAATAGAGATTATCAAGTGCAGATATCTAATCATAAAAGGGGTAAAAGCATTTTAACTAGAACCTTACTCCTCAACTATCACAGTTCAATGATGAACTTCATATTTAAACGTTTTAGTTGTATTATAGTTAACAATGAAGAAGTAACGTTCGCTCTAAGATATAAGTATGAAATGAGTAAAAGTGGCTTATCAATACTCAGAAGGACATGGGTGTTGGGGGTTGGGGAGATTACCACAATTCTATAACCCCCTTCCTTCGCCCTCAACACACACTCTCTCTTTCTCTCTCTCTCTCTCTCTCTCTCTCTCTCTCTCTCTCTCTCTCTCTCTCTCTCTCTCTCTCTTTCACAAACACACACACACACACACACACACACACACACACACACACACACACACACACACACACACACACACACACACACACACACACACACACACACACACACACACACACACACACACACACACACACACACACACTCGCACGAGCGCGCACAAACACATATACTTACTTTTTTGTCAGATTTTATTTTAGAGCTTTCAGTACTTGTAGTTAAAACTAGTTTTGGTGAAGAATTGGAAACCGCAAAGTTTATGTACCCTGAAAGTATAATTACAAAGTCAAAGAAATGGTCCGAGCGAATGATGTGTGGACCCCGAGAAGAAGCGGGAAAGGAAAAATCAGACAAATATGTAGTTTCCTCGTGACACCTGCTACCTCACACCTGTTCCACACATCTTATTTCGTTATTGTTATCGTTATTATTGCTGTTATCACTATTTTTTTTTCTATATTATAACAGAGTGAGACAGTGGGAAGCTTACTGGTACTGTAGGTTGTGAGGTATGTCCCACGCTCCCGTAACGTAGACAAAAATATAAGGAAAAGTTAGAAATAAGAGGAAATAGAGATATAGAGATGGACAGAATAAATATTTTGTAACTAAGAGACTGAGTGGGGATTTATCACAAATAATCTTTACCTCTGGTGTTATACAGAAAAATTAGCTTAGGTTGTGACGTAGACACATAACAATTGGGAATATTACTAATGAAATTTCTGAGGTTTGTTTCACCGTGCACCGTCTACGACACGACGCCGTGCTCAAATAACCATGGATGTGTCTATAGTCGTTGCTGTGACGTGTGAAATTGTCCATAGACATTCCTGGTTATTTGAGAGCAAGACGTCATATCGTAGACGGCGCATGGCGAAAGGTTCAGTGGTAGTGTGGGCGTTTGGCAGACGTCACGCGGAGGTGCGGAACGTGTGGGTTCGAATCCAGGTCATGACTCAGAGGCTAAGAAAGATATTTACACTGAGCGGTGGCCCCACAACCACCAAAACCAAAGTCCATCCTTAAGGAGCCCCCTGTGACCCTGGACAATGGAGTTTATTACGCAAAACTGAATCACTCATGTGATTTCAACGAGCCTAGATTCTGTAAAACACGTACAGTACGTGATTATCCTGGCCTGCAAAAGTGCACGACATCTTGGTCATAAAAAGACGAGGCGGAAGCAAAGTGACAGACGCTCATACACCTGTAATACTTACTTTGAAATACTTGCTGGACAAGTACCTGGTATGTGGTACCTGGTATGTAGTACCTGGCAGGTTCCTCAAACTTGGTAATAGTTCATCATTGTCACAATGCCTCTCTCATAACAAAGTAGCAAACCATTCGTTGACTCCAAAATTGTTCTTTTTTGTTATTACCTCTTCTGTGTAGATTTGTATAACCTTCATGGCAAGAAGATTCACCAAGAACTGTAATGCAGATGTTGTAATCATGTAAACACACGTAATTCATAAGCTCTGTATGAAGTGACAGTAGTTGACCGTGACGGGTATCTTTGGCAAATTCACCAAGATTACCCCAGATCCCATATCTACTGCGGCTGGCTACAAATAACATCTCTATGATAAAGTACATATTTTGCAGTCCACACATATTTCTGTACCCTAAAACAAGCCGATCTGACCACACTAAACAATCAACCCACAGACCCGTTTGTGTGCAAGGGGTTGTGTTGTGTGCATGTGTGTGTGTGTGTGTGTGTGTGTGTGTGTGTGTGTGTGTGTGTGTGTGTGTGTGTGTGTGTGTGTGTGTGTGTGTGTGTGTGTGTGTGTGTGTGTGTGTGTGTGTGTGTGTGTGTGTGTGTGTGTGTGTGTGTGTGTGTGTGTGTGTGTGTGTGTGTTTGTATTTACCTAGTTGTATTTTACGAGACGAGAGCTATGCTCGTAGAGACCCGCTTTTTTTTATCTCTCCGTATCCAGTTTGTTCTTGAAATCTTGTATAGTTTTGGCACTCACTGTTTCCCCGTTTAATTTGTTCCGGACATCAATCACTCTGTGTGGGAAGTTATTCTTTTTCAAATCTCTTCTGTAACTGTCCTTCTTTAGCTCCTTCTCATGTCCTCTTCTTTCTCTTCTGTCCCATTTTAGTAAGTCGTCTCTATCAAGAACTACTATCCCTTTCGTAATTCTGTAAGTAGTCAGCAAATCACCTCTTTCTCTTTTCTGTCCCACTGTTGATAGATTTAATTTATCCAATCTTTGTTCGTGTAGGTGCCATTTTTGTCACTGCTCTCTGAATTCATTCTAATTTCCTTTTTTTTTTTTTTTTTTTTTTTTTTTTACTAGGTGCCCATAGTGTCGAAGGTCACTTTCATTGATCTAAATAAGTTAAAAGTCTCTCCAACTAGTTTATTGACATGTTTATCAGGTGTCAAGTCACTTGAGATAATCACTCACAGGTCCCTTTCTGAGTCGACTTTTTTGACTTCCTTGGTACCAATTTTATATTGACCCGATATTTTATTTTTGCTTTTTCAAAATTCCATTATACTACATTTCTTAATGTTAAAAGTTCACTTTACACTTATGACTCCTTTTCCATATTTTGTCTAGGTCTTCTTGTAGCGATCTGCAGTCTTCTTCTGTGCTTACTCTCATATGTAATTTGGCATCATCAGCAAAACAGTTCATGTAACACTTCACTCCCTCATCCATATCATCTATATATATGGAAAAAAATAAAGGAGCTAATACAGAGCCCTGCGGGACTCCACTTATCATATCTTCTCAGTTCGAGTTTCTGTCTCTAAGTACCACTTTCATTTTTCTCCCACTTAAGAAATATTTCATCCATTCTAGCTTACCTTGTATTCCTCCTATTATTTTATTTTTTCTTATTAACTTTTTATGTAGTACTTTGTCGAATCCCTTCTGCAAGTCCAAGAGGACGCAATCTGCCCAGCCATCTTTCTTGTATTATCTCTGTTAATCTTGAGTAAAAACATATTAAGTTTGATCTTCCACTTCTAAATCCAAATTGTTTAGGGTTTAATATCTTATTCTCTTCCAAGTGTTTGATCATTTTTTTTTCCTGATACCCTTTCCGCATATTTTTGCGACTGTGCTTGTAAGGGATATCAGTCTGAAGTTTGTAGGATCTTCTTTGTTTCCTCCTTTATATATTGGCACGATGTTTGTATTCTTCCAATCTTGTGGTACCTTTCCCACTCTGAGTGAGAAATCTATTATCTTGTATAACTTGTCCGTTAGTTCATCTATACACTCTTTCAGTATCCAATTTGCAATTCCATCCGGTCCATGCGATTTCCTAACATCTAGGTTCTTTATTTGGTCTCTTATTTCTTCTGTGTTACCTTTACTTCTTTCATTTTAGGGGATCTTTCTCGTTGTCTATCTTCCCAAATTTGTAAGTCCTCAATTGTAAAAACAGTCCTAAAATGTCTGATCATAACTTCACTTATTTCTATGTCATCTATATATTCTTTTTTTCCTTCACACAGTTTTACAATTTCGTGTTTGTCTTTTAATTTATCATTTATATATCTGTAAAAGAGTTTAGGTTGATCCTTACATTTGTCTATAATATTTTTTTCATAGTTTCTTTTTTCTTTCCTGCGTATATTTGCATATTCATTCCTAAGTTTTATATATGTTTGCCATTTGGATGTTTTTTTTTTTGTATTTTTTCCATCTTTTCCAGGCTTTGTCTCTTTTGTCTTTAGCCTCACTTCACCTTTTGTTATACCAATACTTTATATAAATCTCTTTTTGCTACATCTTTGGTACATATTTATCAATTCCTTTCTTGTACTTTTCTCTAAATTTGTTTCATTTATCTTACATCTTTGTTTCTTCTTTGGAAAATCTATCCCAGTTTACGTTTTGGAAATTTTTTCTAAGTTTTTCATTCATTTTCACGTCGTTTTGTTCTTTTAGTTCAAACTCTATTCGTATGTGGTCACTCTTTCCAATTGGTGTCTTATACTCCACTTTTTCACGATATCAGGTTTAGAAGTGAATATTAAGTCTAGTTTCGACAGTTTCTCATTGTTTCTATATCTAGTATTTTCCTTAACCCATTATGTTAAGGTATATTCGATGGTCAAATCTAGTAGAATGTAACTCTAAAGTTCCTCTCCCCCTTTTACTATGATTTCTTCCCATATTATTTCCTTTGCATTAAAGTCACACACAATTACTATGTTACCACCCTCTTTCAGTAACTCATTTAGAACATTCATTGTGTCTTCCAGTAATTTAGAATAATCACTATCAGACCAGGCCTGTGTTTTTGGTGGCACATATACTACTATAAAATCTCTACTTTTCATATTTTCATTTGCAACTTTAATCATAATTAATTCCACATTATGTTTGCCTTCATTTATCTTTGTCACATTTGAACCCTTTTTGGTTAATATTATGACTACTCCTCCCAGTTTATTCGTTCTATTTTTCGCCCAGTGGTTGTATAGACCTTGTCCCATCATACTTGTTGATAGAGGACCTTTCAGTTTTGACTTCACAATTCCCATAATGTCAGGTTTTTCTATTTCCAGACAGTCGTTTAATTCATAAATTCCAGAAATCATACCGTCTATATCTGTGTATGCCACTTTTAGTTTCATATTTTCTCCTCTTTTTTTATTTAAGTTTCCATTTTTCTGATGTACCATTTGTTCAGTGTGTGTGTGTGTGTGTGTGTGTGTGTGTGTGTGTGTGTGTGTGTGTGTGTGTGTGTGTGTGTGTGTGTGTGTGTGTGTGTGTGTGTGTGTGTGTGTGTGTGTGTGTGTGTGTGTGTGTGTGTGTGTGTGTGTGTGTGTGTGTGTGTGTGTGTGTGTGTGTGTGTGTGTGTGTGTGTGTGTGTCATAATGTCACCGAACGACGGGAGGCCGGCGTGAATCACGGTGACGTTGGGGGACAAAATGTACAAAAGAAACCGGATGACCGTGATCGACCAGATGTCCGTGATGGGGGAAATGTTAATTTTGATAGGAGAAATGTTAATGAGGCATTGAATGTCAATGAAGGACCAAATAATAATATAGAGCAAGGTATAAATAAAAAACAAAATAATAATATAAGACATGATATTGAAACTCAAAATGTGACAAAAAGAAATAATCACGAGTTTCTTAAAACCATGTACTTGAATGCTCGTAGTATCAGGAACAAATTTCAAGAAATACAGGCGTATGTCAACAGCGAAAATCTCGATATGATAGGAATAACTGAGACATGGTTAAATGGTACAGAGTTCGAAGCTGAATTTAATATTGCGGGATTTAAACACTTTCATCAGGATAGAAACCACAAGAAAGGTGGGGGTGTTCTATTGTACGTTAAAAACAATGTTCATGCTTGTGTTTTAGAGAAAGTGAAACAGGATGCATATGATAATTTGTGGGTTGAGTTAACCCAAACAAATGGAAAAAAAATGAATATAGGTGTAATATATAGGCCAAAGACATTATCATTAGCAGACGACAAACTGTTATTTCAAGAACTGTCTAGTTTCTGCAACCGGGATTTATTGATAATGGGTGATTTCAATTTTACTGACATTGATTGGATGACCCTTGAACATGGCCATATAGGTAGTCGCTTGATTGATTTTCTTGGTGACAATTACTTAATTCAGCATGTAAAAGAGCCCACAAGATATGGAAACTTATTCGACCTTTTGATCACTAGCCGCGAAAGCATGGTAACTGATGTAGAAGTCGGTGAATCTGCTGCAAATAGCGATCGCAACTTAGTTAGATTCAAACTCCTAAACAATTTTAGAATAGATACTTGTATTTCTAAAATACCCGATTTCAGAAAAGCTCAGTTCATAGGACTACGTCAGGAGCTTCAGCTTACAGATTGGGAGGCAAAATTAAACGAAAGACCTGTAGATCAGATGTGGGAAATATATCAAAATACGCTCACTAAGATGATTCAAACTTACATTCCTTTTAAGGACAAACGTCCCCCAAATCAGGCTCGCCCAAAGTGCCTCGACAAAGAAACTGAAAAAAGTATAGCTAAAAAGAGACAGGCTTATAAGAAATATAAGTGCTCGGGTGCATCTAATGACTATGAAAGTTATGTATCAATACAGAGAGATTTAAAAAAGACAATAAGAAAAAGAAAAAGACAATACGAAATGAACATCGCTAATAAATCCAAAGAGAATCCCAAAGAATTCTTAGTTACATTAGAGATAAAAAGGTTGTTAGGAATCACATTGGTCCACTATTATCTGCTGACGGTCAACTTGAATATTCAAATGAAGGAATGTGTAATATCTTAAACAATTATTTTAGCTCGGTATTCGTAAACGAAACACCTCAAAGTGAATTCCAAACTGAAACCTGTGAAAAGTCTGGGGTAAACTTACTCACTACGGTAAATATAACAAAAGAAAAAATTAAAAGGTGTATAGACAAACTCAAAGTTAATAAAACACCAGGGCCTGACGGTTGGCATCCAAGAATCTTAAAGGAAATGAAAAATGAGATTGTTGTTCCATTAGAAATTATTTTCAAGAAATCCCATCATATCCGGAGGTGTCCCAAGAGAATGGAAGCTAGCTAACGTTACTCCCATATTCAAAAAAGGTGACAAAAAGAAGCCAAATAACTATAGGCCTATAAGTTTGACTTCAATCGTAGGAAAAATAATGGAAACTATCATCAGAGATGCTATCGAACATCATTTAGAAAGTAACCGTTTGATAAATGATAGCCAGCATGGTTTCAGACGGAAACGTTCTTGCGTGACTAACTTACTCGAATTCTACAACACAGTTATCTCGAATTATGACAAAAGAAATAATATAGATTTAATATATCTAGACTTTGCAAAAGCTTTTGATACCGTCCCACACGAAAGACTACTTACTAAATTAGCTTTGCATGGAATAAGTGGTAGCCTATTAGGTTGGACTAGTAATTGGTTGAATGGTCGAAAACAGAGAGTTGCTTTAAATGGAAAAACTTCTGGATGGAAGAGTGTTGCAAGTGGAGTTCCTCAGGGTTCCGTTCTTGGGCCACTTCTATTCATAGTATATATAAATGATATAGACCATGGACTAAAATCTACTGTTTCCAAATTTGCTGATGATACAAAACTGTGCGGAGTGGCAAATGATCACTCAAACCAATTAGTTATTCAAGAAGATTTAGATCAATTACAGCAATGGTCTGAAAAGTGGCTAATGAATTTTAACACAAGTAAATGCAAGGTAATGCACATAGGTAAAAATAACAGAAAGTATGATTACAAGTTATTTGGAAATTCGTTAACAAAAGTGGATAGTGAAAAAGATCTCGGCGTAATTATCAGTAACGACCTCAAATCATCCAAGCAGTGTATTTCAGCCTCTGAGAAAGCAAATAAGATTCCAGGACTGATTGCGCGATCTTTTGATTTCAAAAGTCCATCACTCATTAACAAGCTATATAAATCGTTAGTTCGTTCACATTTGGAATATGCTGTTTCCGTATGGTCACCGAATCTCATTAAAGACATTGACAGACTGGAAAAAGTACAACGGCGAGCCACAAAACTGATTCCAAATATCAAAAATAAATCATACGAAAATCGACTAAAACACATGAATCTGTTTTCCCTAAAAAAGCGTAGACTCAGAGGTGACTTGATACAGGTCTTTAAGATTTTAAAGGGAATTGACAACATCAAAAGTGGCAAAATTTTTACATTGAATGAGAATCAGACAAGAAACAATGGTCTCAAACTGTCCGGAAATAGATTCAATTTGGAAGTAAGTAGAAACAACTTTGCCAACCGTGTAGTTAATGAATGGAATAAACTTCCTGCACAGGTAGTGCAATGTAGTTCAGTTCGAAGCTTTAAGAATCATTTAGATAAAAACCTAAGTAAGATGCTGTAATGATTATAATTTATCTTATATTATTTGTTTTTGTTTTGTTATCATTTGTCTGTCTGATTTTCACTTATTATTAGTTATATGTCAATTTATTGTTATTTACTATCTACCTGTTTGTTTATTATTTAACTATACCTATGCTTTTGTTTATGTATTTTATTTGTTATTTACATTATTATCGTTTTTTTTTTTATTGTTTTATTATTATAATTTTTTTCGCATCCGACCTAGATATGGACCAAAAGCTCTCCTGTCGGCATGCTCCGCCTTTGTAATCCTTTGTGTGTGTGTGTGTGTGGGTGTGTGTGTGGGTGTGCCTCCGTGCGTGCGTGCATGTGTGTGTATGTGTGTGTGTGTGTGTGTGTGGGTGTATGTGTGTGTGTGTGTGTGTGTGTGTGTGTGTGTGTGTGTGTGTGTGTGTGTGTGTGTGTGTGTGTGTGTGTGTGTGTGTGTGTGTGTGTGTGTGTGTGTGTATGTGTGTGTGTGTGTGTGTGTGTGTGTGTGTGTGTGTGTGTGTGTGTGTGTGTGTGTGTGTGTGTGTGTGTGTGTGTGTGTGTGTGTGTGTGTGTGTGTGTGTGTATGTGTGTGTGTGTGTGTGTGCGTGTGTGTGTATGTGTGTGTGTGTGTGTGTGTGCGCGTGCGTGTGTGTGTATGTGTATGTGTGTGCGTGCGTGCGTGCATGTGTGTGTATGTGTGTGTGTGTGGGTGGGTGGGTGTGTGTGTGTGTGTGTGTGTGTGTGTGTGTGTGTGTGTGTGTGTGTGTGTGTGTGTGTGTGTGTGTGTGTGTGTGTGTGTGTGTGTGTGTGTGTGTGTGTGTGTGTGTGCGCGTGCGCGCGTGGGTGTTAGTATCCATCCATACATATGCACATACATCAATGTATTCAATGGTCACTTGTTTATCTTAATTATATCATTTTCTCCCATACAAATTCATGCCTTTATATCTTATCTGGATGAGGCGACTTCCTGCTGTTTGACAACAGATGTTCTCATGTCTTGCCCTAGAAAGAAAGTAGGTAACCTCATATAAGTCCAATATATTTTTGCGATCATCAACCTCGTAGTCATTCACTCAGCACAGCTTACCACAAGAAAGAAGTCCGCTTGTTACCCCGATACAGCCGTTTACTATAGGTAGTACATTGTGTACATCATTTTTCCACACTCGTGTGACAAGTGTGAATATATTCTATAATACGGTGTTAGTTAGTTAGTTTTTTTTTTAATAGGCACAGTACAACTTCCGCAGTATTGATTACTCTGGTCTAGAATACTTTTGTCGCAACGTAATACAAGATCAAGATAGAGTTCAGAAATAAACTTTGAATCTGAGATCATAGGTCTGGTGGAGTGGCCGGATAAAGGCTATAATCTGTTCGCTCCAAGAAGTCCGTTCAAGGTGTGCCATACATTGTGCAAAATCAACCATACAACATGCCTTTCTCTCTCTTATTTCCTATCAATGTACAATTTTTCATGTATTCATTATTTAGTAAAGGAAGTTGTACAGTACAATAAGTATCACATTTTAGGATTAAAACAACGATTACCCACCCCATCCCCCCTGTCTCACTAGTGACAACATAGGGGAAAGGACTGCCACGTGTTATATAATGTATTCAAATCGTTGTTGAAATCATAAAAAATGATACACATTGTACTATACACCTTCTTTTGCTATATATATAATACAAAAACACAAAAACAGTTTCAAATAGCACATACATACATATACCAAAGGCTCTTTTCCTCCTTACACGGAGGGTAGCCAAAAAGAAAAAGGCATAGAAACCACTCCCACCCATTCCATCCCCTACATATTCCACTCCCCTCCACCTTTTTTCCTCCCTCTCATCTTGGCACCTCTTGGATGACGGGTCATCCCTGCATCCTGTCCACTGCCCTGGGCCAGAGGCAGTGTCGCAAGACACAGCACATCCACAGCAATGCCGCTTCATTAATTCGGCGACCCCCCCTCTCCGTCCCCTCATGCAGAAAAGGAGAAGACGAGGAGAAATCCCCTCGGGCTGCGTCAAATTATTTCTCATACATACTTCCTCACCCTCCATCCCCCACCCACTCCCCCTAATGTATTACAGCATCATCCATACCCAACCCTTCTCCATTTACCCCTATCTTCTGTCCTCTCCCGTCCTTTCTCAACAGCCATTCATCTCTTTTGTAATGCCCCTTTTACCCCATCCATCCATCTCATCCTAGGACGCCCCCTCATATTCACTCCTTTCACCTCTGCCTTCCACACCTCTTTTACTAATCTTTCTTCACTCATTCTTTCCATGTGTCCAAACCATCCTAATACTCTCTCATCAACCATATCTCCCAACTCCCTTTCCACCCCTGTTCTCCTCATCACCTCCTCATTTCTTACTCTATCTAGCCTAGTAACCCCTATCATACTTCTCAGACATTTCATCCCAAACACATTCAAACTCCTTCTCTCTTCCTCTCTTATGTTCCATATTTCTGCCTCATACATTGCTGTTGGTACAATCACTCCTTCATATAACCTCTTAGAATCCATTCCCAAATGTCTATTTCTCATTACACATTTTAATCCACCAAGGTATTTACTCGCTTCTCTCAATCTACATTCTACCTCCACCCTCACTCCTCCCTTTCCTGCCACATTCGTACTAAAAGTATCTAAAACTATCTACTTCCTCCAGTCTCTCTCCCTTAATGCTCACATCCAGCCTGCTGTGATTGGTCGAGACATAAGGCACTGTGATTGGTCGAGCCATAAGGCACTGTGATTGGTCGAAGAATAAGGCCCTGTGATTGGTCGAGCCATAAGGCACTGTGATTGGTCGAGGCAAAAGGCTCTGTGATTGGTCCTGGCATAAGGCCCTGTGATTGGTCGAACCATAAGGCCCTGTGATTGGTCGAGCCATAAGGCACTGTGATTGGTCGAACCATAAGGCCCTGTGATTGGTCAAGACATAAGGCCCTGTGATTGGTCGAGCCATAAGGCCCTGTGATTGGTCGAGCCATAAGGCACTGTTATTGGTCGAGCCATAGGGTACTGTGATTGGTCCAACCATAGGGCCCTGTAATTGGTCGAGCCATAAGGCCCTATGATTGGTCGAGCCCTAAGGCACTGTGATTGGTCGAGCCATAAGGCACTGTGATTAGTCGAGCCATAAGGCCCTGTGATTGGTCGAGCAATAAGGTCCTGTAATTGGTCGAGCCATAAGGCCCTGTGATTGGTCGAGCCAAAAGGCACTGTGATTGGTCGAGCCATAAGGACCTGTGATTGGTAGAGCCATAAGGACCTGTGATTGGTCCAGCCATAAGGCTCTGTGATTAGTCGAGCCATAAGGCACTGTGATTGATCGAGCAATAGGGCACTGTGATTGGTTGAGCCATATGGCACTGTGATTGGTCGAAACATAAGTCACTGTGATTGATCGAGCCATAAGGCCCTGTGATTGGTCGAGCCATAAGGCACTGTGATTAGTCGAGCCATACGGCCCTGTGATTGGTCGAGCCATAGGGCCCTGTGATTGGTCGAGCCATAAGCCCCTCTGATTGTTCGAACCATGAGGACTTGTGATTGGTCGAGCCATAAGGCTATAATTTGTTATCATTAACAATTTGTTATTATTAACAATTTGTTATTATTAACAATTTATTATTAATAAGTTGTTATTATCAACAATTTGTTGTTATTAACCATTTGTTATTATTAACAATTTGTTATCATTAACAATTTGTTATTATTAACAATTTGTTATCATTAACAATTTTTTATTATTAACAATTTGTTATTATCAACAATTTGTTATTATTAGCAATATGTTATTATCAACAATTTGTTATTAATAACAATTTGTTATTATCAAAAAAATATTTTCAACAATTTATTATTAACAATTTGTTATTATTAACAATTTGTTATTTTTAACAATTTGTTTTATTAATAATTTGTTATTATTATCAATTTGTTATTATTAACAGTTTGTTCTTATTATGATTATCGTAATTGTTATAATTGTTGTAGTTGTTGTAGTTGTATTAATTGTTGTAGTTGTTGTTTTTGTTAATTTGTTATTATTATTGTTTGAGCCATAAGATACTGTGATTGGTCTAACCATAAGGCCCTGTGATTGGTCGGGCCATAAGGCCCTGTGATTGGTCGAGCCATAAGGCCCTGTGATTGGTCGAGCCATAAGGCCCAGTGATTGGCCGAGCCATATGGCCCTGTGATTGGTCGAGCTATAAGGCCCTGTGATTGGTCGAGCCATAAGGCCCTGTGATCGGTCGAGCCATAGCGTCTTGTGATTGGTCGAGCCATAAGGCCCTGTGATTTGTCGAGCCTTAGGGCCCTGTGATTGGTCGAGCCATAAGGCCCTGTGATTGGTCCAACCATAGCGCCCTGTGATTGGTCGAGCTATAAAGCCTTGTGATTGGTCGAACCATATGGCACTGTGATTGGTCGAGGCATAAGACCCTGTGATTGGTCGAGCCATAGGGCCCTGTGATTGGTCGAGCCATAAGGCCCTGTGATTGGTCGAGCCATAAGGCCCTGTGATTGGTCGAGACATAAGGATCTTGATTGGTCGAGCCATAAGGCCCTGTGATTGGTCGAGTCATAAGTCCCTGTGATTAGTCTAGCCATAAGTCACTGTGATTGATCGAGCCATGAGGCCCTATGATTGGTCGAGCAATAGGGCCCTCTTATTGATCGAGCCATAAGGACCTGTGATTGATCGAGCCATGAGGCCCTGTGAATGGTCGAGCCATAAGGCCCAGTGATTGGTCGAGCCATAGGGCACTGTGATTGGTCGAGCCATGAGACCCTGTTATTGTCGAGCCATAGGCCCTGTGATTGGTCGAGCCATAGGGTCCTGTGATTGGTCTAGCCATGTATGTGTATATGTATATGCATATGTATATGTATATGTATATGTATATGTATACTTATATGTATATGTATATGTATATGCATATGCATATGTATATATGTTATATATGTATATGTATATGTATATGTATATGTATATGTATATGTATATGTATATGTATATGTATATGTATTTGTATATGTATATGTATATGTATATGTATATGTATATGTATATGTATATGTATATGTATATGTATATGTATATGTATATGTGTATGTGTATGTGTATGTGTATGTATATGTATATGTGCATGTATATGTATAATGTACTGTATATGTATATGAATTTGCATATATATATACTGTATGTGATTGTTTCAGGGAAGGTGGAAATTTTATTCCTTTCATTAACTGAACAATTCAAACGTGCGAACCTATCATTAACTCTACCAATACTTCTTTTCTATTTTATTTTTCTTGCTTCAGAAACTATGAAATACAAACATCCGGAAAGGATGACAACCTAAGAAAGAATGAATCCACAAAATTAAATTTTATCATATCCAAAAATGAAATTGCACATGTACAATGTTGTCTGTAATCTTATTTTTCTGGATTTGTATACTGAGAAAGTTAGTTCTAAATGTTTCAACCCGTTGGCTATAAAAGGATTGTAACTGAAATGAATATCACAGTCTTGATGCAACCTGAATAAATGGAAAAGTGCAATCCGGTAAGGAATGGGTTAATAGAAATGGACTGTGACCAATCTGCTTGAGACAAAGTTCCACTGCAATAGTTGATAGTTGAGGTTGATGGTAGCCAGTATATAAAGAGAAGTGCCGCCCATGCGGAAGCAGTTAATCGAGATAGATTATGTTACGGTAGGCCATAAAATAGCTCTGAAATATCGCTACTTGTTACTGATCTTTATTTTATTTTTATTTTTATTTTTTATCCTTACCAGGTTTCGAGTTGCGCAATATTTCTTGAGACCTGTTCGCTCACAGTACCCACTACAATGAGAAGATTTGCTTTCTTGTTATGGTTTGCTCTCATAGTGGCTGCGAACAGCGCACTGCTTCGCAAAGAAAACGGTCAAGAACAGGAGGCCCTATCTGCTAATGGAAGTCTCAGACTCTCCGGAATAAAAAACATTCGCCTGAAGGGTCAACAAATGGAAATTTCCAAGAACAGTGAAACCATTTTCGGTGAGTGTGGCTTGATGTTTATGTGTACCAGCAAATCACTAGTTTTTTACTTATTTTGTCTTCTTGGGCCAGACAATATTAATTAGTTTAATTGAGAGGATATACCTTCAGTTAATCCTTTTACCGCAATGCAACAACCTACATATCTTTTGACTATCGCAGACGATTATATTCTATTAAAGACAGAATATAGTTCAGAAAGTGTTGGATGTCTATTACATAATTACAATACACTGTTTCTATTAATTGATATATTTACAAGTAATCTCTGTAACGTTAGCGCAATCCTCTGTAACATAATCTGAAATCTAAAGTCAATATCTATTCTTCCTGTTTTCCCATACTCTTAATTAATTTCTTAACTTCTCTTCACTACCGTTTACTTTCTCAGATCAACTTTCTCAGATTTCTCAGATTTCTTTCTTTCAACGTGTAAAAATTACATCTTTTCTCCGTCTTCCTCAGGACTCTGCATACATCTTTACTATCTTTACTCACTTTCAGAAATACATGAAATCTGTGGAAAAGGTGGTAGAGAAACGCGGGTTAGAGCGAGAACGCTATATTTACTCTGAAGAAGACTTGTAGTCGAAACGTCAGGAATATAGGCTGATGTCACACGGGCGGTCTATCCGCCTGACCGCGGCGGGTGAGACGCATTTCCCCACTTGAAACCGCCGCGGCCAGCCCGCCTGGCTATGTCAGACGAGAGGTTTATACATAGGAATCAATATAAAGCGGTTCCGCGGCGGCTGACCCGCTTTGCACCCGCGGCGGCCAACCCGCTCGTCTGGCTAGGGCTATAGTGTTCTCGCTCTAACCCGCGTTTCTCTACCAGCTTCTCCACTCATCTGTCTTACCTTCATAACAACATAAGATCTCATTCTACCTTCCCCAGAAAGAGTTATCCTTGTATAATGCTAGCCACCACTACTCCTCTCGTCACCTATACTTTGTTTATGATCATTTGGTGAAACTGAATCATTTAAGACTTCCCAATTACAGACATGGGGGATCTCTGTAAAATGAATATTCTGCTCAGAAGTGAATCTGAACTGGAATTCGTCTCACCCACCAATACTAAGAAATGTCAACAAATGATTGTCCAGGTAAATAAACAACTGTGATGTCTAGTTTGTGAGTGTTGTTTATGATTTGTTTTTTTCGTCGTATAATGAAAGGAACAGAAAACAGATGGTCCGACTGATGGTCAGCCGACGGACCAGCTTTGATAAAGACACTGTAAGGTCGAAACGTCAGCGTTAAATTCTCCTACTTTTTCCTCATTTCTTTCTCCACCATCATTCAATATGTATATATATATATATATATTATATATATATATATATATATATATATATAATATATATATATACATATATATATATATATATATACATATATATATATATATATACATATAATATATATATATATATATATATAATATACATATATATATATATATACATACATATATATATATATATATATATATATATATATGTGTGTGTGTGTGTGTGTGTGTGTGTGTGTGTGTGTGTGTGTGTGTGTGTGTGTGTGTGTGTGTGTGTGTGTGTGTGTGTGTGTGTGTGTGTGTGTGTGTGTGTGTGTGTGTGTGTGTGTGTGTGTGTGTGTGTGTGAGTGTGTGTGTGTGTGTGTGTGTGTGTGTGTGTGTGTGTGTGTGTGTGTGTGTGTGTGTGTGTGTGTGTATGTGTGCGCGCGCGTGTGTGTGTGTGTGTGTGTGTGTGTGTGTGTGTGTGTGTGTGTGTGTGTGTGTGTGTGTGTACACATATAGATATTCATGTAGACATAGATATAGGCATACATTGATATAGACATGGAGATAGACCTAGACATGAAGATAGACATAGACATGGACATGGACACAGAGACAGACACAGAGACAGACAGAGACACAGACACAGACACAGACACAGACACAGACACAGACACAGACACGGACATGGACATGGACATGGACATGGACATGGACATGGACATGGACATGGACATGGACATGGACATGGACATGGACATGGACATGGACATGGACATGGACACGGACACGGACACGGACACGGACACGGACATGGACATGGACATGGACATGGACATGGACATGGACATGGACATGGACATGGACATGGACATGGACATGGACATGGACATGGACATGGACATAGACATAGACATAGACATAGACATAGACATAGACATAGACATAGACATAGACATAGACATAGACATAGACATAGACATAGACATAGACACACACACAGATATGGCTATATATCTTTTCACGCAGTGCAGCGATATGTTGTGGTGGTATCAACGCTTCATTCGCTTCGTACCAGGCGGGTAACAGCCCAGCACACAAAAAAAAAAGGTCTTTATTCATATTCTCATTTCAAATGAGTTGCCGTTACACGCGAGCACAAAACGTCGCTGAGAATCTGATGTTTGTTCCCATCTTGTCTTCTGAATGCTATACAAAAATTTCCATTACACTTACTACTTCTTTTCATAGCGTAACCTGTAGTTATTATTGTTCTTCTTTTCCTGCTCCAGTCGAAAGGAGGAGAATTTCTGTCCATGACGTGCCCCTACTTTGACCTCGACTGCGGCACAGATACCCTGACGGTCACCAAGGATAGGTAAGATGGATGACCTGGAAGGTTTTGATCTTCATTTTGAACCCAGTAGCGACATTTACAAATGATAATCTCTTATTCAATAGTTGATGTATTTCTTCTCCTCTGTAATGCTTTTTAGATCATTAACACCTACTGTCCATTATTATCTTTGTTTATGACAGGGTAGACAGGAAGGCACTGTGGGAGGTATTACAGATATATGGGATAGGAGGAAAGCTGTTAAGAGCTGCCAAGAGTTTTTACGAGAGTAGTAGAACGTGTGTCAGGATTAGAAATGGAGAGAGTGAGTGGTTTGAGGTTAAGGTGGGGTTTCGTCAGGGAGGTGTTATGTCACTCTGGCTGTTCAATTTGTACATGGATGGGGTGGTGCGAGGGGTAAATGCAAGTGTAGTGGGCCAGGGATTGGAGATGGTTAAAGAAAATGAAGAAAAGTGGGATATAAGCCAGCTGTTGTTTGCGGACGACAATGCTCTTGTAGCAGGATCGGAAGAGGAATTGAGGAAGTTAGTGACAGAGTTTGGGAAGGTGTGCGAAAGAAGGAAGTTGAAGATAAATGTAGGTAAAAGTAAGGTGATGAGATGTACAAGGGGGGAAAGTGGCAGCAGACTGGAAGTGAGTATCAAAGGAAAGAGACTGGAAGAATTAAATAGTTTTAGATATTTGGGTATGAATGTGGCAGAAAAAGGAGGAGTGGAGGTAGAGGTAGAATGTAGACTGAGAGAAGCGAGTAGATGCCTTGGTGGATTAAAAAGTGTAATGAGAAATAGACATTTGGGAATGAATGCTAAGAGGAGACTGTATGAAGGAGTGATTTTGCCAACAGCACTGTATGGGGCAGATACATGGAGCATAAAAGAGGAAGAGAGGAGGAGTTGAATGTGTTTGAGATGACGTGTCTGAGAAGTATGATAGGGGTTACTAGGCTAGATAGAATGAGAAATGAGGAGGTGAGGAGGAGAACAGAGTTAGAAAGGGAGTTGGGAGATAGGGTGGATGAAAGAGTATTAGGATGGTTTGGAGACATGGAAAGAATGAGTGAAGAAAGACTAGTAAAAGAGGTGTGAAAGGCAGAGGTGGAAGGAATGAAAATGTTGGTTCGACCTAGGATGAGATGGATGGGGTAAAAGGGGCATTGGGAAAGAGGGAAATGTCTGTTGAGGAAGTACGGGAGAGGATAGAAGACAGGGGTGAATGGAGAATGGTTGTATATGGATGATGCTGTGATGCATGAAGTAGAATAGGTGGGAGATGGGGGGTGATGGAGTATGTTTGAGAAATAATTTGACGCAGCCCGAGGGGACTTCTCCCCGTCTTCTCCTTTTCTGTGTTAGGGGACGGAGAAGGGGGGTCGCCGATTTAATGAAACGGGCTTGCTGTGAATGTGCTGTGTCTTGTGCTCCTGACCCAAGGCAGTAGGCGAGATGCAGGGATGACCCGTCATCCAGGAGGTACTATGTTGAGAGGAAGGAAAGAGGATGTAGAGGAGTGGATTATGATAAAGATGGAATAGGTGGGAGTAGTTTCTATGGCTTTGTTTTTTTATCTACCTCCCTTATAAGGCGAAAAAAATCCTTTGGTATATTTATTTAATTATTTAATTATTTACTAATTTACTTATTCATTCATTTATTTATCTATTTATTGATTTATTTATCTATTTATTTGTTTATTTACATATTTCTTAGATAGCTATATATTTTTTAATAATTCCTTAATTCATCTATATATTCATCTATTTATTTATATATTTATTTGTTTGTTTATTTGGTAATTAATTTCTTGATATACCTGCTAATGCATTAACACTAAATAACTTATTTTTGTCTAAATCAACCCTAACAGCTATTGTGGAAAAGTTTTCCCTGATATTAGTCGAGCTAAGGTTCTGAAGCTAAATTACATGACGAAGTCACAAAAGATACAGAACACCTTCAGATGCATCATCAAAATCGGTAAGTTTTGAGACTTTTTCATCGCCTTTCTTTTCTCTTCACTAGCTTGCGAAACACAATAGAAAGAAAGTACAAGAGTTCGTTCAGATTGGTGGAACCATTTTCAGAAGTGTTGCCATAAACTTCAGCCAGTATATCAAATGTTATGCGTTTCTTGTCAGCATTGTATTTTCTGTATGGTTGTTTACTGCCATTGGTGTGATCGAGGTATACTATTACTAATTCATCTCACTAACCCATCCCTTAACCCATTTGAATACATCTATTGGATCAACCCGCACTCTTCGTATTTCCATAGTGCAAGTTAATGTGGGTAGGTCGGCCTTTGCATGGTAAATTTCCAGCTCTGTGTCAACTACAATATTTTCCAGGAAAAGGGATACCACCTTTTACTACTTTTTTTTTTCTATTTCATTTTATGGTCTAGTATTTTGTCTTAGTGAAGGTTAAGGAAAATCTTGTCTCTATCAATCATAAAAGTATATCTTAAAAGGATCTAGGTTTTTTGTTAATTTGTCGGCGTAACTGATATCAGTTGTGAGTTTTTACAATGAACATTAGAAAACTGACTGAATAAGCAACATAAGAATCTAACAAACTGACATTTCTTCTTGTGGTATTTATTTGCAGAGGGCTCAGAGTCAAACAGGGAGCAAATATGCAGTAAGTATTACATCACATAGAATGATTATCAAATGTTAACTTCATCACATAAAATGATATATCATATGTCTAATGTCTCTCATCTGGTTCAAAGATATTTTGAGTGTGTGAAGAGGGACACACTCACACACAATGAAGCTGTGGGGGTAAACCAGATTCAGCTGTGTCTGAAAATCTTCTTACGAAATATTGAAACATAAAACTATATACGTACTATTCGTTGGAGTATAAAGACGGAGGTTTGGCTATATTAACATAACACACATACACACACACACAAACACACACACACACACACACACACACACACACACACACACACACACACACACACACACACACACACACACACACACACACACACACACACACACACACACACACACACACACACACACACACACACACACACACACACACACACACACACACACACACACACACACACACACACACACACACACACACACACACACACACACACACACACACACACACACATTGAATATATCAAATCGATATTTTCTCAATCCCTTCTGGTATTTCTACACAACGATGGCTATTCTCTCCCTCAGGTGGATGTGGCAAGGCCAAAATCAACCCATCTCGGATCGTGGGTGGCCAGGATGCACAAGAGAACGAATACCCTTGGATGCTGTTGATGACAGTGTCCTCTTTCTTCAGATGTGGTGCATCACTAATCGCGCCCTCATGGGCTCTCACTGCATCCCATTGCATCTATGGGTGAGTGAAAGATGTGGTCTGATAGCAGACGCGCCAATAGTTTTAGTGAGAACGAGAGGTATTGTCAATGTCCCGGTTGGTATTTTGGCGTTTTTTTTTTTTTTTTTTTTTTTGAGGCATAAGGAAATCTTCCTTCACACCCAAGGGAAATCTTATCATTGGCCAGTTAAGTACATTTGGATGTGTCATCTTAGTTCTCTTAATGAGGTTAGATGATTTTAATAAGACGCGGGTCCCTTTGCCAGAAAACGTGTTAAGGGGTTCACGGGGTTCACCAGCGGCCATGGTTGAGAGTTACCTTGAGTATAAACGACTTTTATTACAATATTTCATTTTTCAAATCTCCAAATGTCAGACTATCTTTCCGTCAAATATATCAAAGCTGAATGATACGTTAAGAGAATGTAGATATACATGAATATTATTTTCAGGCATTTTTCTTGTATTTCCTTCCTCAGTGACAGACAATGAACTGACGATTATAATGACGATGAAAAGCAAGGATGGACCCTTCTTTTATCTATTTATGGATTTGTTTTGGTTACAGAGAGAAGGCTAGCGATGTATCTG
>NC_134780.1:7982696-7990196 GCF_046742065.1 Oratosquilla oratoria | reverse complement strand
ATTTGTTTTTGCTTTGTTATCATTTGTCTGTTTGATTTTCATTTATTATTAGTTATGTGTCAATTTATTATTATTTACTGTTTACCTGTTTGTTTGTTATTCTACTATACCTATGCATTTGTTTATGTATTTTGTTTGTTGCATACATTATTATATATTTTTTATAATTTTTATTTCATTATTATTAAGATTTTTTTCCGCATCCGACCTAGATACGGACCAAAAGGTCTCCTGTCGGCATGCTCCGCCTTTGTAAAGGCAGGTTTCAAAACCAAGAATGGTTATGGGACTTGTGAGCCCACCTTTGTGAACCTACAAAAGGGGAAAGCAGAGCGAGTATGATGCTCAAAAGTTTTTCCTACCTGGTGTACCTCTTCAGCAACTGTATAAGAAGCCAATCAAGCTGACTAAAGAGAAGTTTAAAGATGTGATGGATCTAAGTCACTATGTTCACACATCATTTAAGGATTTCTACGATGACCTTTGTTGGGGACAAGAGTCCTTGTTGGAAGATGAAATCGCCACAGCCGGGGAGCAAGAGGACAAACCGGACGACGACATCATCGATTATGATTACCCAACCCCCGCCCCCTAACGCCTCCACTGGCGCTTACTCTGCACAAATGAGGATGCAAGTGTTTGTAGTAATTATCTGACAATAATCTATGAACCATTTGCATTGGGAGCCGAGGGAAAAATACTGTAAATATGTGGTATGTTAAAATTGCCAATCTATAAAACTCATAAAAAGTTTGTTTTTAGGTTTGCAATGAAATGGTTCATAGTGTATTTATAGTGAACAAAGATGTTTTCTAAAAATGTTAAAAAAAAAATTGGGTTTTCCTATTTTCATAAATGTTTTGTATATTTGGGTATGCAAATTTTGGTGGGTTATGATTTTTTTTTTCCCACACAACATTATTGTTTTTTTCGTTTTTTCGTATATGCCTAGGCAATACGAGTAAAGTACATATAAACATGGATATAACAAGTCAAGAGAAATGTCCAGTATCGACAGTTCAACTTTGAACGCGTTTTACTCAAAATCAGGTATTGGCGATGTCGCCCCTTTACCTCCGGACGCCTCAATTGTAATGTATAAGACAATATTATGTAAAAACGCTTACTTTAAAATTTATAGGTTTTTATTACCCTTCGAATGATGTGATTAAAAAACTTACACGTGGCGATTATAGAATTCATTGTATCACAATTTATATATGTTTATATATATATATATATATATATATATATGTATATATATACATACACACACACACACACACACACACACACACACACACACACACACACACACACACACACATATATCTTTATATATATATATATATATATATATATATATATATATACATATATGCATACACGCACATATATATATATATATGTATATATACATATACACATATATATACATATATATGCATATACACACACATATACACATATATATACATGTATATATATACATATATATATATGTATAAACATATATATAATGTATATATATGTATATATATATATATATATATATATAATATATATGTATATATATTTATATATATATTTATATATATATATATATATATATATATATATATATATATATATGTTGAGACATTCTGACAGGTTGATGTAAGTGGAGTAGGAAACACAGGAGTCTTATTCCTGAGTTTATTCCTGACTAGTTTCGCAGGTATGCTTTGAAAATGCATACCTGTGAAACTAGTCAGGAATATACTCAAAACTAAGACTCTTGTGTTTCCTACTCTACTTACGTCATATATATATGTATAAACATATTTATAATGTATATATATATGTGTATATACATATATATATGTGCATATATATATATATATATATATATATACATATATATATACATATGTGTGCATATGTATATATATATATATATATACATAATATATATATATGCATATACATATATATATGTATATATATGCATATACATATATGTATATATATATATATATGTATATATATATGTACATATATATATATGTATATATATATATATATATATATATAATATATATATATATATATATATATATATATATATATATATAACAATTCCGACTGTCGTCCCCGGATTCGAATCTGGGCTAGTCGCCTTACCGACTGAGCTACTGACCCTATAAAATTCACCAACCTGGAAGTTAATCTATTTCCCGAGGAACTAAGTCGACTGCTAACCGCCATCCGTACTTATTATTTTACAGTGAACCAGGGTTCTTAGCTAGTGGTTAAGACTGGTACGTTTCCTTAATGGACTTATCGCCGTTGTCATACCTGAATAAAATCCCCCGTGACGGTGATGTCGGTCAAATAATTCCGACTGTCGTCCCCGGACTCGAACCTGGGCTCGTGAATTCTCACTGCCGATGATCTTTTTTATAGCCTTTTCGTCTCCTTTGCATGCGGAAGACATGAAGTTCTTGTAGAAGAGGGAAATGTGACAAGGTCTTTCTGTTGGTGAGGGGGCTTGTGTCATGAAGCTGTCTAGATGTCGCTTTATTGTCTCACAATATCTTTCACTCTAGTTTGCTCTCTCACCCAACTTGTTCTCTTTTGGACTCTCCCATCATTGATCTCTTCATTCTCCTATGTGCTGTCCTTTGTTTTGTTTCCATTGCCTTCGTTAGTTTCCACGTCAGTCAACATAAATCTTGCAAAATGTGGTAACCTACCGAAATGTTAACACTTTCTATGATGATCTGCTTTAATAATTACGTGAACAACTTGATCAAACAGCTTTTAATAACCCATTAAACAGGATATATCATGTCAATAAGGGAAAACAAATGTTAAGATACAGCAAAGCTGCTATTATTAATAAGTTTTTCTGGTGTAAGCATATTCTCACAAGTATTATCTGCGCCTTCAACCAAACAAAATCTGTCTTTTAGGGAGAATTTTGTGTAATAAAAGCAATAAAACACAACAAATCTGATTTTAAATGTTTATTAATCCTGATTGTGTCATGGTACACATATTCGGATTTCAGCATTCCTTTTGTTTAGTATTGTCCAGGATCCAATTTTTATATGTGGATATTCGGGTGTTTACCCCTGGATAATTAATGAAAGCACATCCTCGGCCAAAGCTGACGATGCCTACTGCCACCCAATATCCCTCTTTTGTCTGTATGACTGCAGGCGCTCCGCTGTCTCCCTGTCAAGCAAGAAACAAATTAAGACAGTGGGTAAGAAATATATTGTAAAGTGTAATAAGAAAAAGAAAGAAGACTGCAAGCTTTCAGTTCTTGTTTCCTTTTAAAAAATGGGGATGTAAAATGTGCAAAGTCGGAATATTTGTGTATATATATATTTCCATATCCTATTTTGTTTTTGTGAATTAAATTTTTATAGCATAATACTAGTTTCCAAAGTGAAATACGGGAGACTCAAAGCACACAGTCTTCATTTTGTCTCACCAAATGGAAGATGTTTGAAGAACTACCATTAAAGTGTATATATCACAATAAGTGAGAAAATAATTGCTCAGGTTATGTTTTATTTTAACTTTGAAGATATTCAAACGTTGATTTAAATGTGCGGGGGACTACATTTGTTGAATGTGTATTTCGTTTTAATAAACAGAGGGAAATATCTAGTTTTATATTCAAGTATACAAAGGAAGATATAGTAGAATAAAATTGTCCAGTCTTTATTTCTGTGGCTGAGGGCATTAGACCGTCGCTACTTGCAGAGGAAGATGGGTTGACGGTAGCTTGAATGTTGCCACTAGCGAGTTGGACCAAGGGTATGGTTCACTAAATTACATACTACAAAGTCCTCTGTAAGTGGCATCATACTAGCCAATGGCAAATCATAACGACAATAAATAACTTGTTTCACAGTGGGATCAAACACTAAAAAAGGCAATTAAGCAAGCAAACTGAAGTGAACTACATTACAAGTTATTGTTTTTCGTCTGGTTAGTATCTAGTTAAAAATATCCTTAGCTTTATGTCTTCCTCCTTCTCTTTCGTTAATACTTGAACTTCGTTTTACTCAGCAGCATCCCCATCTCCATTCTTAATATTTTCCCTCCTTTGGAATGGGGATAGTTCAAGGATGGAGTCACAAGGTGTGCAAAGATGGTGTGTGGAACAAGGACGGGAGGAAATAGAAGGAAGGGTAGTGAGTGGTGGGATGAGGAAGCAAAGAAGGGTGTAGAAGAAAAGAAGCGAGCTTTCATGGATTGATTACAGAATAGGATAAGGGAATCATATGAGAGTTATAAAGAAAAGAGAAGAGAAGTAAAGCATAAGATAAAGAAGACAAAGAGGAGAGCAGATGTAAAGTTGGGAAAGAGAATGACAGAAAATATTGAAAGTAATAAAAAAGATGTTTTGGAAAGAAATTAAGAGAGGAATAGGAGGCGAAACAAGGAAATGACCGTGATGAGTGAGGAAAATGGAGGAGAAATAAGGAAGGATGAAGCGAAGGCAGTTGTTAAGATGATAAAAGCAGGTAAGGCCCCTGGCCTGGATGAATATCATGCAGAATGTCTGAAAAAGGGAGGTACAATAATGGTGGACTGGCTGGTGAGGTTATTTAATGTTTGCTTAAAGGAGGGCATAGTGCCGGAGGACTGGAGGAGTACCTGTATAATTCCACTTTACAAGGAAAACGGGGACAAGTGTAAGTGTAGTAGTTTCAGAGGGATTAGCTTGTTAAGTGTAGTTGGAAGGCTTATGGGAGGGTCTTGATTGAGAGGATTAGGAAAGGAACAGAGGGAGTAATTGGTGAGAAACAGTTTGGATTTAGGACAGTTAGAGGTTGCGTAGACTAGATTTTTGTGGTAAGACAGATATGTGAGAAAGCTATAGGAAAAAGTAAGGATATTTTTTGGGTTTTTATGGATCTGGAAAAGGCTTATGACAGGGTAGACAGGAAAGCACTGTGGGAAGTATTGCATATATACGGGATAGGAGAAAGCTTTTAGGAGCTGTCAGGAGTTTTTATGAGAGTAGTAGAACGTGTGTCAGGATTAGAAATGGAGAGAGTGAGTGGTTTGAGGTAAAGGTGGGGTTTCGTCAGAGAGGTGTTATGTCACCCTGTCTATTTAATTTATACATGAATGGGGTGGTGCGAGAGGCAAATACAATTGGGCTGAGTCAGGGATCGGAGATGGTTAAAGAAAATGGAGAAAAGTGGGAGATAAGCCAGCTGTTGTTTGCGGACGATACTGCGCTTCTAGCAGGATTAGAGGAGGGATTGAGGAAGTTAGTGACAGAGTTTGGGAAAGTGTGTGAAAGAAGGAATTTGAAGATAAATGCGGGTAAGAGTAAGGTGATGAGATGTATAAGGGGTGAAAGAGGCAGCAGACTAGAAGTGAATATTAAGAGAGAGAGGCTGGAGGAAGTGGATAGTTTTAGATACTTGGGTGCGAATGTTGCAGGAAAGGGAGAAGTGGAGGTGGAAGTAGAACTTAGATTGGTGGATTAAAAAGTGTAATGAGAAATAGGCATTTGGGAATGGATACTAAGAAGAGATTTGTGTGAAGGAGTGATTGTACCAACAGCACTGTGTGGGGTAGAAACATGGAACGTAGGAGAGGAAGAGAGAAGGAGTTTGAATGTGTTTGAGATGAAATGCCTGAGAAGTATGATAGGGGATACTAGGCTGGATAGAGTGAGAAATGAGGAGGTGAGGAGGAGAACAGGGGTGGAAAGGGAGTTGGGAGATATGGTGGATGAAAGAGTATTGGGATGGTTTGGACACATGGAAAGAATGAATGAAGAAAGATTAGTAAAAGAGGTGTGGAAGGCAGATGTGGAAGGAGTGACCATGAGGGGGCGACCTAGGATGAGATTAATGGATGGGATAAAAGAAGCTTTGGGGAAGAGGGGAATGTCTGTGGTGGAAGGACGGGAGAGGACAGAAGACAGGGGTGAATGGATAATGATTGTATATGGATGATGTTGTGATACATGTGGTGCATTAGGTGGGAGATGGGGGTGAGGGAGTATATGTGAGAAAAATTTTACACAGCCCAAAGGGATTTCTCCCCGTCTTCTCGTTTTCTGCATGAGGGGACGGAGAGGTGGGGTCGCCGGTTTAATGAAGCGGTCTTGTTATGGATGTGCTGTGTCTTGTGACACTGCTTCTGAACCAGGGCAGTGGACAAGATGCAGGGACGACCCGTCATCCAGGAGATACCAAGATAAGAGGGAGGGAAGAGGGTGGAGGGGAGTGGAGTGTGATAGGAATGGAATAGATGGGAGTGTGTGTGTGTGTGTGTGTGTGTGTGTGTGTGTGTGTGTGTGTGTGTGTGTGTGTGTGTGTGTGTGTGTGTGTGTGTGTGTGTGTGTGTGTGTGTGTGTGTGTGTGTGTGTGTGTGTGTGTGTGTGTGTGTGTGTGTGTGTGTGTGTGCTTGTGTGTGTATATATGTCTGTATATATATATATATATATGTATACATATATATATACATATATATATATATATATATATATATATATGTGTGTATATATATGTATGTATATGTATATTAGTCTAATTTTTGGGTCGACTCTTCGCCTGGACAGAGATGACAAGAACCAACGTAGGAAGCATGCAGACAGACAGACATACATACATAAAGACAGACAGAAAGACAGACTAATCGATCGAGAGAGTCAGAGACAAATAAAAAAGAAAAAGAAATGTCCATTTGATAACCATAGAAAACGCGACTTCTGACCTGACAAGCATCCCTCTCTGGCGTGTAGGTGCAGATCATTTTCTCAGTCGTGTTGTATTGGTACTTGTATTTCTCAGCGCATTCCAGGTCGGAGATGACTTTTAAATTGACTTCCATGAGTTTATTGGGCGATACACCTCCTGAAAAAGACATTCATGATTTAGGAAGATATCACTAAAACACTTTCGTTTTCTGCGGTGAAAGTTATAAATTACAGATCACCTCTATGATATCATACTTCTTGAATGTGGGTATTTTACGTCTGTGTATGGTATAATTTAGAGATTTTAGAGTGATATTAAGATGATACAAAGTTAAACTTTTGTTTATAATTCTACTATACCTATGCATTTATTTACTTAATTTGTTATTATTTATATTGTTATAATTTTTTTTCATTCATTTATCATTACTATATTTTTTTCGTGTCCGACCAATTTATTGAGCAAAAGGTCTCCTGTCGGCATGCTCCGCCTTTGTAATCCTTTGTAATTCTTTGTGAAGAACTTAGCCCAATCCTGTCATAGGTCTTGCTTGGCTAGGTCGACCGCTTGCGGAGAATGCTATACACACAGTGGAATTCCGTTTTTATATGAAACAACGACCAGTCAGTGTCCTCTACGTCAATAAATTTGGCTTTGTCTAAAAAGGAGAGAAGGAGAGTTAAGGGAGGAGGAGGGAGAACAAAGTTGTTTTATTCAGATAGTTCCATGGCGCGCGCAAGTATTCTACGACACACAAAGCAATATAATTAGTTGAACT
>NC_134780.1:7965196-7977696 GCF_046742065.1 Oratosquilla oratoria | reverse complement strand
ATACAGTATATTGTCGTAAACGTATTTGCACATGTTTACGTAATATATATATATATATATATATATATATATATGTATATATATATATATATATATGTATATATATATATATACATATATATATATAAATGTATATATATATATATATATATACATACATATACATATATATTTATATACATATATGTATATATATATATATGTATATATGTACATATATATATGTACATATATATACAGTATATATATATGTGTGTATACATATATGTATATATGTTTATGCATATGTATATGTATATGTATATGTATATGTATATGTATATGTATATGTATATGTATATGTAAACGTATATGTATATGTATATATATATGTATATGTATATGTATATGTATATGTATATGTATATGTATATGTATATGTATATGTAAATGTATATGTATGTGTATGTGTATGTGTATGTGTATGTGTATGTGTATGTGTATGAGTATGTGTATGTGTATGGGTATGTGTTTGTGTTTGTGTATGTGTATGTGTATGTGTATGTGTATATGTATGTATATGTATATGTATATGTATATGTATATGTATATGTATATGTATATGTATATGTATATGTATATGTATATGTATATGTATATGTATATGTATATGTATATGTATATGTATATGTATATGTATATGTATACGTATACGTATACATATATTTATATGTATGTGTATATGTATATGTATATGTATATGTATATGTATATGTATATGTATATGTATATGTATATGTATATGTATATGTGTATATGTATATGTATATGTATATGTATATGTATATATATATGTATATGTATATGTATATGTATATGTATATGTATATGTATATGTATATGTATATGTATATGTATATGTATATGTATATGTATATGTATATGTATATGTATATGTATATTCACTAGAGAGAAATGTGTTAACATATTTGCAAATCACACGGAGAACCCACAGTCGGAGTGAAAAAAAACCCTGGTCACACATTCAGGATTCTCGTCAAATGTTGTGAATTTTGACAATCTGGAAGATTACTTCTCTTACAGTATTCTATTCTTCCCTAAGGACAATTCGACAATGTATCTAATGCTCGCATATGTTTATCTTTTCTTACTTCTTAATTCAGCTTCTCAATATATGACGATTTTCTTTGTGTTATCCCAATCAGTCAATAACACAAATAAAATTGTCTTAAGTAAGGACATTAAGGAGAGGAATATCATAGAATCATGTTATATAAAAGCTTCATTTGAGAACAACATGAATATGAGTATGGGAATGTATAAATTAGATAACTTTGTAACAAATAAAATTGTTGACAGTAGCCGGGTCAGACGTCCGGGCGTGCTGAGATAATGAGGTCACAATGGACCTGTCCTAATTTCCCCCCTAGTGAGCTTCTTGTGTATATATACAATGTCACTACCACCTTCCTCTGTACCTTTGAAAATGTCTTAAATAGACGAAAACGTTCGGTCACCTTTCATTTTATTTTCCAAGTGGTTTTATTACACATTTTGTGAATCACGTGTTTTTGTGATTTATTCGCATATATATATATATACATACATACATATATATATATATATATATATACATATATATATGTATATACATATATATATATATATATATATATATATATATATATGTTGAGACATTCTGACAGGTTGATGTAAGCGGAATAGGAAACACAGGAGTCTTAGTCTTGAGTTTATTCCTGACTAGTTTCGCAGGAATAAACTCAAGACTAAGACTCCTGTGTTTCCTATTCCGCTTACTTCAATATGTATATATATATATATATGTATATATATATATATATATATATATATACATACATGTACATATAAGAAACTCACTCAACAATCATGCAGTGTCCCGCTGACAGAATCCATTTCTCCGTAATGAGACTTCCGGCACAATACGAATATAGCCAAATTTTGAGGTAAACAAGCCACACAAAGTGTCCAGGTTGAGCTGGTTTTCCGCCGACGATTCTCGAATCACCTTCTTTGGGAGATCGGCCACAATTATCTGAAAAAGGAATGGTAACTAGAACCTCCAATTTGAAATGTAAAAACTCTCCTTTTATTCAATATTTGTGAAAATATGAGCAATTGAGTTGCTGTACATAATTTACTGTGGATCAGTAACAGATTAAGCGGGTCTACGTAATTTTATACCCCAAAGATATATTTGTTGCTCCATTGTCATTTTATCACACTAATTCTAAAAAGTGAATTAATTTTTTACGAATGCTAATTTTCAGAACATAAATCATTTCTAGAAATTTTCATTTCTTATTTCATTGATAGACGAGTCATCGAATATTATAAATGAATTGTTACTTGCGCACAATATTTTTATAGGAGGATCTTAACAATCTTAAGAAGGGTATAGTACATTAAGTTATGACAAACCAATCAAGGATTATTTTTTTTTTAAAGAACTTCCGTTTGTGGTGAATAGACATCACATTCCTCTTCAGGGGAAAGTAGTATTTGGTCAGAAAGATGACGCTCCCTTGGGCGTGATATGTTTTCTCTATCATTTCGATCTTCCTGAGAAAAGTACTCAGTTTGATCTTCACTAAATACAATGAAATAAGAATAGAAAATACTGTACTAATAATTTTTTAGATAAGATATCAAGTAATCTGATATCAACTTTATATATCTTAAACTGATATTGAATTATTTTGTATAATATTTCAACTGACATTTACATATCTTGAAATATAGATCAGACTTAACTTTATCCATTTGATTTAATATCTAATTACTCAAATGTAAATTCAACTAGTTCAAATTAAAATTAACAAAATCTAAGTTATAGTTCAGTTCTTCCAATTTAAACTTCCAATATTGTAATTTCAGTGTAAAGAGGATATACCGAGATGCCACTTTGAATTTCTTGGACGAGAACAACAGCCTTGAGATATTCAGAGATCAACTAATCATGATCCTTGTATGAGTGGACAACTGACGCTTCAAGTTTCATGTTGTGGGTTTCCTCCATTTCAACTGAATATGCGAAACTTACTGCCAACGAGTCGATGACAAATATCCATTCTGTTGCGGCATACTTCAAACACCTCTATTCAATCAACTCCGCAAAAGACTTTCTAGTAGTTTAAATGATCGAGATATGTCTACATCGGAGACTTCAGGTTCAGATACAGGAACTCTTGGGTCATGGAAGACTGATTCTCCATGGGTGATGGAACGTCAGGATAGTGATGGCGAGCGATTTGGGGCAGTTGGTGGTCGTGGCACGAAAGAAATGGACTGGGAGCTTGGACGGCGGCGCCGACGCCGGGATTAAAAACAATTACAATCACCAAAAGTTCAGAAAATGGTAGGATGAGTAGTAGGAGAGAAAGGTGGAAAAACGGAAAAATCTTTAGTGGGAGGTAAACTGAAATGAGATGTAGTATAAGAGAAAGTTCGAAAGGAAGCGAATTTTAGTCGAAGAAAAAGTAACTGTAGATGTTTGTGCGTGGGTCGTGGTTATGTTCGTGATTTTTTTTTCGCAGCCGTCCTAGATATGGACCAAAAGGTCTCCTGTCGGCATGCTCCGCCTTTGTAATCCTTTGTAATCCTTTGATGGTGAAGACAAGATCCCGGAAGCGCGTAATTGCGGCCAAAACCGTCACTTTTGCCCTACGATGTGGTGGGACGGTTGGGACTTAAGTTTGCGAATAGAACCGCATAAGATCAGAAAAATGAAATATTATTCTAGTTAATGTCCTGTAAATTTGTCTACTAGAGAGCGTATTCAATATTGTGACCTTTTCCTTTCCTCCATGCCATCGGAACACTCAACTACTTTCCAACGTTTTGCTCTCTCAATCACGTAGGTTTTACACAAAGGTTTCCAGCAAATATAGTGAAGGTGAAGGCGAGGGCGAAAGTGAAGATGAAAGTGGAGGTGAGGGTGAAGGTGAAAGTGAAGGTGAAGATGAAGGTGAAGGTAAAGGTGAAAGTGAAGGTGAAGATGAAGGTGAAAGTGAAGGTGAAGGTGAAGGTGAAGGTGAAGGTGAGGGTGAAGGTAAAGATGAAGGTGAAGGTGAAGGTGAAGGTGAAGGTGAAGGTGAAGGTGAAGGTGAAGATGAAGGTGAAGGTGAAGGTGAAGGTGAAGGTGAAGGTGAAGGTGAAGGTGAAGGTGAAGGTGAAGGTGAAGGTGAAGGTGAAGGTGAAGGTGAAAGTGAAGTTGAAGGTGAAGGTGAAGGTGAAGGTGAAGGTGAAGGTGAAGGTGAAGGTGAAGGTGAAGGTGAAGGTGAAGGTGAAGGTGAAAGTGAAGGTGAAGGTGAAGGTGAAGGTGAAGGTGAAGGTGAAGGTGAAGGTGAAGGTGAAGGTGAAGGTGAAGGTGAAGGTGAAGGTGAAGGTGAAGGTGAAAGTGAAGGTGAAGGTGAAGGTGAAGGTGAAGGTGAAGGTGAAGGTGAAGGTGAAGGTGAAGGTGAAGGTGAAGGTGAAGGTGAAGGTGAAGGTGAAGGTGAAGGTGAAGATGAGGGTGAAGGTGAAGGTGAAGGTGAGGGTGAAGGTGAAAGTGAAGATGAAGGTGAAAGTGAAAGTGAGAGTGAAGGTGAAGGTGAAAGTGAAAGTGAAGGTGAAGGTGAAGGTGAAGGTGAAGGTGAAGGTGAAGGTGAAGGTGAAGGTGAAGGTAAGGTGAAGGTGAAGGTGGAGGTAAAGGTGAAGGTGGAGGTGAAGGTGAAGGTGAAGGTGAAGGTGAAGGTGAAGGTGAAGGTGAAGGTGAAGGTGAAGGTGAAGGTGAAGGTGAAGGTGAAGGTGAAGGTGAAGGTGAAGGTGAAGGTGAAGGTGAAGGTGAAGGTGAAGGTGAAGGTGAAGGTGAAGGTGAAGGTGAAGGTGAAGGTGAAGGTGAAGGTGAAGGTTAAAGTGAAGATGAAGGTGAAGGTGAAGGTGAAGGTGAAGGTGAAGGTGAAGGTGAAGGTGAAGGTGAAGGTGAAGGTGAAGGTGAAGGTGAAGGTGAAAGTGAAAGTGAAGGTGAAGGTGAAGGTGAAGGTGAAGGTGAAGGTGAAGGTGAAGGTGAAGGTGAAGGTTAAAGTGAAGGTGAAGGTGAAGGTGAAGGTGAAGGTGAAAGTGAAGGTGAAGATGAAGGTGAAGGTGAAGTTGAAGGTGAAAGTGAAGGTGAAGATGAAGGTGAAGGTGAAAGTGAAGGTGAAGGTGAAGGTGAAGGTGAAGGTGAAGGTGAAGGTGAAGGTGAAGGTGAAGGTGAAGGTGAAGGTGAAGGTAAAAGTGAAAGTGAAAGTGAAAGTGAAGGTGAAGGTAAAGGTGAAGGTGAAGGTGAAGGTGAAGGTGAAGGTGAAGGTGAAGGTGAAGGTGAAGGTGAAGGTGAAGGTGAAGGTGAAGGTGAGGGTGAGGGTGAAGGTGAAGGTGAAGGTGAAGGTGAAGGTGAAGGTGTGGGTAAAGGTGAAGATGAGGGTGAAGAAGAAACAGATGAAGAACGCGAAGAAGAAGAAGAAGAAGAAGAACGCGAAGAACGCGAAGAACGCGAAGAAGAAGAAGAAGAAGAAGAAGAAGAAGAAGAAGAAGAAGAAGAAGAAGAAGAAGAAGAAGAAGAAGAAGAACGCGAAGAAGAAGAAGAAGAAGAAGAAGAAGAAGAAAAAGAAGAAGAAGAAGAAAAAGAAGAAGAAGAAGAAGAAGAAGAAGAAGAAGAAGAAGAAGAAGAAGAAGAAGAAGAAGAAGAAGAAGAAGAAGAAGAAGAAGAAGAAGAAGAAGAAGAAGAAGAAGAAGAAGAAGAAGAAGAAGAAGATCTTATTGAACTTACGGCATAAGGGTCTATCTCCAGATCCGCCGACTAAAGGTTTAGATGCAAACACAGTGCAGACATTTCCTGTCTTGTTCTTTGCGCTTTCTTTCGTAGATCGATACTTTATTCGATATTTTTGTTTGTCAGTCGTTATAGTGGGAGCATCCTTCTTGCAGAACCTGTGAGGGAAAAAGTTGAACATGTTCATGTGCCTTTCATCAATACAACTGATTACAATATGATTAAACTCCTGAGAAAATCAACTGCAATGGCGGCGTTTGTACTACTATTATTATCATAATTTCTAATCTCATAACACATGCTTGGAAAGGTGTGAGGAAGCTTTATATAGATGTAAAAGTTATTCTTAACTACCTAATTTTCCAGACGTCTTTTGACCAGAAACCTTCAGTTGTTGTATTAAATTTCTTCCAAGACGATTTGTCGGCGCTTACTTAAGGATAGAATAGCGCCGATGTTGAAGACTATAGTGAAACTATGAAGTAAAACAGTAAGCATGAGCTAGTACAGCGTAGGAGAGATATGAGAGCGTGATATCTCTAAACTAAGGTAATGTTAGGCGTTGTGTTAATTGAATACGTGTTTCTAGTATACTGTGGAAAAGATCTTTGTCTCTTGAAGAAAAGTGTGAAGATGAAGTATTGGTGTAACTTATTATATAGAGTTCCTGAATGAGAAGAGTATAAAAAGAGGGGGAAGTAGATACGTATAAATGTATACAGCACATGCTGTAGCAATGTCGCGGCTGAGAAATATTGTTGGACACGTAATTGTTATGCTAATTGAAGAAAGCTGGTCGACTGTATCCCAGACGGCATATCGAAACGGGACTTTTCACTTTTCGCATGTGTTTATCGGGTGGTGAACAAATGCCCACCTGCACACGAACAATTTCTCCCTATTCTCCATAACCTTCCCTAGGTTCCAGTGACCTTCTCCAGCTCTCACGGATGTTCCTATTAATTCTCAGATATTTGTGTAACACGATTATATACTTCACGTCTTCTCCCTTTTCGATGTCTGCCGAGCACGGAAGGGAGAAGGCAGGGGATAATGGGAAGGGAAACTGGCTCATTTCTCATAAGAAATATACACCCTTCCCACGAACAAAATCGCACCCGCATGCACAAACATTTGTTTTTTTCTCCGGCTAAAATTTATTTTCTCTCAATTCAGTTTACCTCTCACTAAAATAAATCCGTGTTTCTTTCTCTACAAATATGTCTCCGGCCATGTTCCGTGCTTTAGATTGATATAGAAGGCCTCGGCGTCCAAATTTCCTGCCCATACTTCCTGATCCACGATCCAAGTCCTCTTCCCCTCCCACAAAAAAAACGATCCCCCGCGAGCAGATGTCCTGTCTTAGGTAGTCCATAGTCCATGTTCTTGATAAAGCTCAAACAATCGAAACTTCGTAGTAGTAAAGGCTCCATGCTCACTTAGTATCTGTTTTGATAAACATTCTCGAGTCCATATGGCCTATTGACAGTTTGCCCACCCATATCACGGACAAGTTCTATATCCCTCTGTCCTCAGATATTTTCTTTATTGTGAAAAAAAACAATCAGCATACAAAGAACTAAAAAAGACAGTGTATCTTTAATGTATCTAGATTAAAAAGAATAAGATTAAACTTTCCCACATGAGAAACTGCTAACTAAACTCGTTTCGCATGGAATAAGAAGTTAACTTGTTTTTTCCTATTGATGATTAATTGAACAATCAGAAATAGCCATATTACTTTAAATAGCAAACCTTCTAGCTAGACTGATGTTACGAGTGCTGTTCCCTTGTCCCTAACTACAAATTATTTAGAAAAATAAGATTATGTGAAATGGTATGTGAAAAATATCTTAATCTTGATCTTAATCTTAATCTTAATCTTAATCTTAATCTTAATCTTAGTCTTAATCTTAATCTTAATCTTAATCTTAATCTTAATCTTAATCTTAATCTTAATCTTAATCTTAATCTTAATCTTAATCTTAATCTTAATCTTAATCTTAATCTTAATCTTAATCTTAATCTTAATCTGGATCTGGATCTTAATCTTAATCTGGATCTGGATCTTAATCTGGATCTTAATCTGGATCTTAATCTTAATCTTAATCAGTAAAGAACTTAAATTACTTAAACATCACATCTCTCCAGTTTTGTTTTTTTTCCAAGCGATGTCTTCAAAGATTTAACTTTAATCAAATTAAACTTAAATTTAGGATGCTGTTCCCCTATGGTCACCAATGTCATTAACCCATTAAACTCCGATGACAAGATGTCTTGTCATTTGGTCAAATAAAACAAAAAATCATAAAACACCAAAATGTTTGATCAAACACCAGAAAAATATGACGTCAGTCCTCGCTTCGCTCGCGACCGAAGCGAGGACTGACGTCATATTTTTCTGGTGTTTGATCAAACATTTTGGTGTTTTATGATTTTTTGTTTTATTTGACCAAATGACAAGACATCTTGTCATCGGAGTTTAATGGGTTAAGAACAGTGAGAGATTAGATAGGATGCATCCATAAATCAAACATATAAAACTGATATTGTGGGAAGAAAATTAATAAATTTGCTCAAATTGCCACTAGACGCTGTCCTAGGATAATAAAGATAGACTGACATTACCTATAAAAATAATCAAATTGTCCCACAGTATCAAAGCAATTCAACGTAGAATATTCCACTAATAGTAACTACTTTTGTTATAGAAAAAAGATACAAAAAATGTCTACTTTCATATATTCTTGACCACTGATAATAACCACTTTTGGTACAGAAAAAATAAATATAAAGAAATACTTACGTTCCTATAGATCTGACCTGCAGGTACTCTTTATTACAGGATCCAAGTTCAAACTTTGAACATTTCAGCGACAGAGAAATCGCTCCTTCCCTCTGAGGAAGAAAAGATCATCGAGTAATTATTCGTTTCGGATGCTGGGCATGGATTCAGATCTGATGACAGTAAATTTCCAGGAAAAAAGGCCATTCTATTTGGTTTCAAAAACTGTAACTTGAATGACATTAGAATTTTAATTAACACATTAATTATTACCAATACTGCAGTAATCATATGGTTATTACCATTCTTTTTTATATTACTACTATTATTACAACAGTTACTACTACTAGTACTATTATCATTATTATCACTATTATTATTATCATCGTTATTGCTATTATAGTTATTATCATTACTATTTATATCGCCATCATCATAATCATCATCATCATTATTATTATTATTATTACCATTATCATTATTGTTACTATTATTATTATTACTATCATTATTATTATTATTATTATCATCATTATTATTATTATTATTATTATTATTATTATTATTATTATTATTATTATTATTATTATTATTATTATTATTATTATTATTATTATTATTATTATTATTATTATTATTATTATAATTATTAATATTTATTATTATTATTATTATTATTATTATTATTATTATTATTATTATTATTATTATCATTATTATTATTATTATTATTATTATTATTATTATTATTATTATTATTATTATTATTATTATTATTATTATTATCATTATTATTATTATTATTATTATTATTATTATTATTACTATCATTATCATCATCATCATTATTAACATTATCATCATCATCGTCATTATTATCATTACTATTATTATTATTATTATTATTATTATTATTATTATTATTATTATTATTATTATTATTATTATTATTATTATTATTATTATTATTATTATTATTATTATTATTATTATTATTATTATTATTATTATTATTACTATTATTATTATCATCATCATCATCATCATCATCATCATCATCATCATCATCATCATCATCATCATCATCATCATCATCATCATCATCATCATCATCATCATTATCATTATTATTATTATTATTATTATTATTATTATTATTATTATTATTATTATTATTATTATTATTATTATTATTATTATTATTATTATCATTATTATTATTATTATTATTATTATTATTATTATTATTATTATTATTATTATTATTATTATTATTATTATTATTATTATTATTATTATTGTCGTTATCATTATTATCATTATTACATACATATATACATACCAATGGCGATTTCCCCTTAAAAGGGAGGTAGCAAAAAAAAACAAAGGCATAAAATCTACTCCCACCCATTCCATCCCCACATACTCCACTCTCATTCACTCCCCTTCGTCCCTCTTATCTTGGTAGACGGTAGTTCATACCCTGCCGCCAGCGAGTTGGACCATGGGTATGTTTCCTGAAATTCCACGCTACAAAGTCCTCTGCAAGAGGCACCGTCCTAGCCTCCTAAGAGAGGAGAGTTCTCGACGTTAAATCGAATCACCTTCAGTGATAATCATGCTCTTTGCTGAACCAAAATTAGAATACTAAGCCACAGTGTTTAGAGGTTTGTCTTGGATAGGTTTAACCCTTTAGGCCTAGAACAAGTTCTTTTTTAATTTGAATATGATGTACTAAAGAAAGAAATGAAAAAAAAGTTAATTTGTAAAACATAATTATACAATCAACGTTTTGCGACTTCAATATTTATTTATTTGAGTAAAATTCTCTCAGCAAAGGCAAGACTTAAACCTGTACCAATTAACCTTATAGTTAAGTTCTAGAGCATTAGTATTTATTCTAGTTACCATCAAAAGGTTTCATTCAGTTGAAAAAAAAATCAAGAGGGCACAACCCAAGGTTAGGTTAGGTTAGGTTAAGTTAGGTTAGATTAGATTAGGATTAACTAACATGTAGGTCATATAGGGCATATGAGCATGGGAGGAAAAACAACGTATGCATTGAAATCAAAGGAGTAGAAATTATACATAGTACGATGAGAAAAATATATTGCAATGAAAATAGAGTTGAAAATTAATAATTCATGGGAAAAGGAGTTAGTGGGAAGGAATACTAAAAGTTACGATCAATAATACCTTCACAGTGAACCTGCAACTTTTTCTTCTTCCCCGCAATGAAGTATCACTGAAGGTAAAGGAATCGCCTTCCCTGACTATTATGTCTTTTCCACACAAGTCCTTTATATCTGAAAAGAAAAATCGTTGCTTTCATGACTCAAAAGAAATCTGATATGGATTATGGCTTTCCCCACTTTTTAAGGGATGTGGCTGAATCAAAGTAGGTTTAGGTTAAGTTAGGTTTGGTTAAGTTAGGTGAGGTTAGGTTAAGTTAGGTTAGGCAAGGTTAGGTTAGGTTAGGTTAAGTTATGTTAGATTAGGATGAACTAACATGTAGGTCATATAGGGCATATGAGCTTAGGAGGAAAACAACGTATGCATTGAACGCAAAGGAGTAAAAATGATATTAGGTACAATGAGAAAAATGTATTGCAATGAAAATAGCGTTGAAAATTAATAATTCATGGGAAAAGGAGTTAGTGGGAAGGAATACTAAAAGTAACGAAGAGAGAATATGTAAGTAGGAATAAGGGAGGAAGATAAGAAGGATTAAGAAGCAACTTAATCACACGGTCGTAATTCTATAGTATATTGTTACATCACTTTTAATGGTACACTTTCTCTTCAATACCATTTTCTGGCCGAAGACTTTATAAGGATGTTATTCTAAAACAAAACTGTAATGGTAGTATAGGTTTGGGTACTATCTATAGGTCAACAATCCATATCACACGCACATACACACATACACACACACACACAATAACACACCAAACTCAAATACACACACACACACACACACACACACACACACACACACACACACACACACACACACACACACACACACACACACACACACACACACACACACACACACACACACACACACACACACACACACACACACACACACACACACACACACACACACACACACACACACACACACACACAGACACACACACACACACACACACACACACACACACACACACACACACACACACACACACACACACACACACACACACACACACACACACACACACACACACACACACACACACACACACACACACACACACACACACACATATATATATATATATATATATATATATACATTAATATATATATTATGTATATGTATATATATATATATATATATATATTGTTTTGCAGTATTTCACAAATAGCACGTGAATATAATTTGTAGAGAAAAACACTGGTAAATAAGAAACGTAGACCGAACTTTTTCGTCTATTTAAGACATAATCAAGGGAATACAGTAAAGGAGATACAGACAGTATATACACACAAGTAAAAACATTTTAAGGAACACGAAAAGATAAGTCACACAAGCCTGAGAAAATTACCAATAGCCCTCAGGTCACAATTGGTCCATCTGTGACCTAAGGGCTGTTGGTAATTTTCTCAGGCTTGTGTGACACATCTTTCCGTGTTCCCTAAAGTATTTTTACTTCTGTATATACACTGTTTGTATCTCCTTTACTGTATTCCCTTGATGATCTCTTAAATAGACGAAAACGTTCGGATTACGTTTCTTATTTACCAGTGTTATTTCTGCATATATATATATATATATATATATATATATATATATATATATATATATATATATATATATATATATATATATATATATATATATATATATGTATATATATATATATATACTAAAAA
>NC_134780.1:7952696-7955196 GCF_046742065.1 Oratosquilla oratoria | reverse complement strand
GTCATCTATTGGACTGCATTATACACAATCATGCACGCAAACAACACAACATCCACTCTATAAAGGATTTGTGGGAAAACCCAGTTTCGGCTGTGGCATTTCTTGGGGAGACGGGACTTCTCGGACAGACAGTCTAGGGAACGACAACAACAACAACATCTATTAGTCAGGACGAAGCCAAGCGTGGGTGGAGCCCAGGTTATCACAAGAATTCTTGACGAAACAAGATTATGATTCGATTCGGTTTAGAGTCGCAAGTTCCCCATATCAGAAGGCTGGGATGGTTCCCTTTACAGAGAACTTTATAGCGTGGAATTTAATTAACCATGCCCTTGGTCCAACTCGTTAGCGGCAGGGTTCAAAATGTCGTTACCTCGAGTCTCCGCTCTATGTAGTGAGGCTCGGCCAGGTTATAGACAGTTTACTATTTTTGGCGACCACAGGAATTAATCTTACTCTATGTCTGATCTGTATTGAAAATAAAGACCTTGCAATTGTAAAGGTGTGCAAATGTAAGAATTGAAGAATAGAAACAAAGAAATGGTGAAACTTGTAATTATTTAGCTCAAGAATAAAAGAAAGATAAAACAAAACTGATTTTTTTCTTAAACTGAAATAAAAATGTGCTTCGGAAAGAATGGTTGGTGCTACTTTAGCGTGCGGTCCACCCCTGTGAAATGACTTTACACGGTGTAATCTTAACCCGAATGGTCAGAGCTTGTACGACCACGTTGTACAAATGCGTAAAGTAGAATTGTATGTACAGGAGACTTCACGCAGGTGGACAGTAGGAAAGTTGAAGGGTGCAGGCATAAAAGATTAAAGAATATGGAAGAATTGTAAAAAGTTTCTTCTTCCAGTAGGGCAGGGGCCTCCAAACCGAGAGAACGACGAGTGAGAGCCACATAACTATTTTGCTCAATGCATTAGTGAATACACAATAAAATAAAGAAAAAAGTGCGTGTATACATATACATATATATATATATATATATATATATATATATATATATGTGTATATTGATTATATCATGACAAATAAGATTGAAGGTGAAAGAAGTAGACGAGGAATAATGGGAGAATTTCACGCCGTAACGTGAATATATATACATATATATATATATATATATATATATATATACATATATATATATATATATATATATATATATATATATATATATATATATATATATGATACACATTATCTACCCATCTCTTTGTTCACTCATTTCTGATACTATTTATTAGAACCATTCTGTGATTGCAATTGTAAATGGCCACTGCCATTCTCGCATGTCTATAAATTCTGAACTCCAACAGTGTTTCATTCCATCTTCTATTTTTTGTGATCAAATATTTATCCGTGTAATCTTATACTGATAAAACATTTTAAATGTTTTGCGTGATTTTCCAGTCGCTTTTCTAAATCTGATTTCCATTATGCTATAAAGAACCTTACGTCTGACCCAATCATATGCGACCATCATCTTAGATTTCCGTAATCATCTTGACATGCGAAGCACATAGTGTATAGCATCCACCAACAAAGTCAACAACACTCATTGCAGTACGTGAAAGACCATTCATAAACACACAAGGGCGCTTGTGCCTCTGAATTCTAAAACCTCGGCCATCAGAGGACCCTTCGACGGCGAGTTTAAACCTTGTAAAGGATCCTGAGGAAAAGAGGAGAGCGTCATCGTCGATTCGAACGGACAACCATAACCACTAATACAACATGGTACAACTAAATCTCTTAATCCACACACACACACACACACACACACACACACACACACACACACACACACACACACACACACACACACACACACACACACACACACACACACACATACACACACACACATACACACACACATACATACACGCACATACACACGCATACAGACACACAAACACACACACACACACACACACACACACACACACACACACACACACACACACACACACACACACACACACACACACACACACACACACACACACACACACACACACACACACACACACACACACATACACACACACACACACACACACACACGCACACGGATACTCAACTTGTGCGTACTTTTTGGCCCAGGACATAAACCCACTTCGGGAATTGGCCCAGGACATAAAACGCTACTTATTTCCGAAATGGGTTTTATATTCCGGGCTCAAACGCTCGCACAAGTGGCGGTTGACAAGTGATGCATCAAGAGACGCTGGTGTACAAAGCATTATCTCACAACTCATGTCCACCCGAACCAACCGGAACAAAGATTATACAAACAATACGAGTACATACAGCTCAACGGCGTAACGAAACCGTTCATGATCACTACTCCAACAGTCCAAGTTCGATTCCCGCAAAGGTCTGAAATAATTTTAGCAACGCTGCACTGCAAGTCGGCACTCCAACTTTCGTTGGCCAGAAGTTCGAAGTATGTATGTGTACTTGTAATGTTAAAGCGTTACCCATAGATCG
>NC_134780.1:7915196-7942696 GCF_046742065.1 Oratosquilla oratoria | reverse complement strand
TAGTGTAAGGTGCTGGCTAACCCTACATGCTTGGGTGTCCAGTGTTTCCCACCAGTGACATAAAAATAGGTTGAATAGATACTGGTTATTATGAAACTTCGAACTGTTTGACTAGACTTTTCATTATCCAGTTATCCAGTTTATATAGACCACTGATAAAACTGAAAACAGCCTTACTTGTTTTTTATGGTATGAACCTCCAACTCCATTTATTAATAGAATACGGGCAACAGATGCAATTTTATACAGTGTACAAAAGGTTATCCACCTTGTCCCTGTCAATCACAATTCATACAAACCCGCACTGCGGCCATCTTGTTTAAGTGAAAGTTTCATGGGCACTTAGATTCAATGGCATCATACAGTGGATCCGTATTCAGAAGATATTGAATTTGTGAAAAATGCTGTACACCGACTTTTCCTCAAAAATGCCTACAGGCTTACAGAATTTTGAAATTGCGGCCCTGAGTACCTGCCCATTACCCTTCCTCGCCTTTACCTCACGAACCATCCCATCTATGTACACATTGAACAGCCATGTCGACATGACACATCCCTGACGAAGTCCCACCTTTACCTCAAACCGTTTTCTTTCCCCATTTCCCATTTTAACACAGGCGCTACTACTCTCGTAAAAACTCTTGACTGCCCTTCACAGCTTTCCCCTAATTCCATATATCTGCAAAACCTCTCACAGTGCCTTCCTATCTATCCTGTTATAAGCCTTTTACAAATCTATAAAAGCCCCAAAAACCATCCAACTTTTTCCTAAGACTTCCTCAGATATCTGTCTTACCACAAAAATCTGATCCACACAACCCCTACTCTTCTTAAACTTACACTGTTCCTCACGAATTACTCCATCTGTAACTCTCCTAATTATCTCAGTCAAAACCCTTCTACAAGACTTCCCAACTACACTCAACAAATTGATCACTCTGACACTACTACACTCACAAATGTCCCATTTTCCCTTGTAAAGTGGTACTATACAGGCACTCCTTTAGTCCTCAGGCACTCTACCCTCCCTTAGATACATAAAAAAAAAAAAAAAAATCATTAGCCAGTCAGACACTGCATGACACCCATCTAACCCAGGTGCCTTACATGCTCTCATAATTTTCAGAGCTACTTGCAACTCATTTCTCCTTATTTCTCCTCCATTTTGCTCTCCCAACACCGTCAAATTCTTAACACCTTCCATCGATATCACCAATTCCTCCCTATCCTTCTCCACATTCAACAGCTCTCTAAAATACTTCGCCCATCTTCCCCTTACTGCCTTGTCCTCCGTTAAGATCTATCCATCTGTGCATTTTACCTATCCTTCTTTACTTGACTCACCTCCCCGTCCTCTTCTGATTTCCTTCCAAAACATATTTTCATTGCATTATCTATTTATTTATTTATTTATTTATCTTTTTTTTTCTGTCATCTTCCTCCTTCATTTTGCATCTGCTCTTCTTATTGAAATATGTAGTCACCCCTTCAATTATTTGTTTTCTATGTTGGAAACATGTCATACCATATTTTCTATATCTCATTAAAGAAACAGAAATATTATTTTGATTGATGCATAAGGTATTATGGCGTTAGTTTTTTCTTATTTCCTATGCAATTGAAGAAAGCATCTATTTGATATATATGGTCGTGTTAATAGTTAAGTACTTCGATTTATCAAAAAAGGAATGAAATAGGATTTTTTTTGTTTTTACACCCTTGAAAAAAGTAAACGAAAATAGAAAACCAATACACACACACACACACACACACACACACACACACACACACACACACACACACACACACACACACATATATATTATATATATATATATATATATATATATATATATATACATATATATATACATACATATATAAATATATATATATATATATATATATGTATATATATATATATATAAAGATAGAAAGATACATAGTACGTTCTTTTTACTTAACAAATCGACATTTTTTCTATATCACGCAAACACGTTTTTTCTTCTTTCGTTTTTGCATTTAAAAATATATATATTTTTTTATGGAATATAACAAATCTGGTTATTTTCAAGTATCTGAAAATTTCGTCCACACACATTTTGATTATGTTTCTTTTAATAGTTCCAGCTCAGAGTGTAGAGTGGAGAGAGTACATTGACCTCCGCTAGTTCCCACTATGCACCATTTCACTTACGTAAGTACTTCACACACCTTTTCAAGGCCTCCCATACCATCTTCATTCCTAAACCCCAGAATCCTACATCCACCCTCTTTTCCTGCCGCCACATCTCAATTCAGTTTTCGGTCGGAGTGAGGTGCAGAAGACATCTTGTCCATGATTACCCAGTGGGCTTAAAGACCACCAAACGGTCGCCCTGGTAAGGCCATTTTGGTTTGTAACGATGTGGAGAATGCATACGATACTGTCTGGCATGAAGGATTTAAGTACAAATTATACCACTATTTCGACTTGGCCTTGCCGTCCACATTGTTGTTTTGCTACGACCTGAATGAGAGGGCAATATGAATAAAGTGGCGGATCTCCCTTTCCAACCTTTTATGCCGAAGGGTGGAGTGCCTCAGGGATCAGACCTTGCTCCCATTACAAAATTTGTTTACGAATGACTTGCCAGAGCCGGCTTATCCACGCGGCCAGGCTCTTCCTCTTTCATGTGCGGGCGACACTAATCACGTTAACATATACAAACGCCGGAGGGAGCTTAACCCGTAAACCAGAGCATACAAGATGGGGAACACACATAGGAGTAACAGTGGCGTAATAAGACCAACGCGTCGAAATGCAAAGTTGCATATTTCTATTGAAGCAAGAACAACAGAACGATTACGAAAAAATATCCTAAGATAAACAACACAAACATCCCAGTAATGGACCATGCCTGTGTGCTGGGTAGCATACTGGACACTGGCCTTACCTGGACCCCACATTTCCGCAAATAAAGAACTAGGGCCAAGACTGTACTGGGTAGGCTTAAGCGCTTCGGAGCATTAACGCATAAAACGTCATTTGTACCTAACTTTGGTCAGGCCGTTATGGTATCAGTCCACGGGAATAAGCCGGATGACATGCCCACAAAGAACTACTCACATCAGAAAGTTCAAAATGCCGTAGTCAGATTCATTATGGTTTTGCGATGAAGTGCCTTAAGAACCTCTGAGTCTCTACACCTAACAGCCAACATCCATCTACTCAACCAATATAAACATAAATTACACCTGAGACATTTAGAAGGGTGCACACCAAACACAAACACCTGATCTGATGGTGGTGCTGATGTTGAGGAATAGGAAAGTCTTGAAACATGAGCTGTACTGCTTGATATAATCATCTAATAGTTGCTTTACGCAACGCCTTGCCAATCAGGTAAAGAAGATCGGAAAATATGTCACTTGAAAATTTGAACGGGCTTCTTTGTTTGATTTTGGACGTATTGGGGACCACGATAAAACTTTTTGTCTTGAAAAGGTATCCAGTAAAGATAGCCTTGAGGATGAGATGTTTTATGGCCTTGGCAGCTATATTCCTCACTAGTAGAGCAGAGGCACAGGGTGTCACGACGGAACATATACCGTTCGCATAGGGATATGACGATGATGAGATGCCGATCTCACAGGGCCAAAGGAATCTGCCAGTAGCTTCGTAGGTGCTGATGTTCTATGACCGTTGTGTCAGAGCCATTGTCTGGTATGAACTTGGTTAAAGAAGGTTAGTCTTGCTTATGTTGGCCACCTCGATTTTACTAAAGTATAACATTACTAAACTTATACACTTTGAGGAAGTGCGTAGACTTATAATCAGGTACACTTTGACCCGACCACGCAACCTTTAACCTGATCTAGATTTGATCTCTGATTGTTGCTTACAGGAGTGTTGAAATAAGATGTTCTGTGATTTCATTAATGTTTACATAACGATTCTGTGAAACATATGCATGTATGTATATATATATATATATATATATATATATATATATATATATATATACATGTATATATATATATATTGAAGTAAGTATGACAGAATGAGTGGAAGTGTGATGAGGTAAACACCAGGAACCGTTGGAGTTTTATTACTAACGTTTCGTCTTGAAAGGACTTCCTCAGAGTGTACACAAACAATTCATTGACAGCTTATATACTCTCAGCTTATCTCGTTCCTCCCTGATCATCTTAGCTCCTCCCACGCCTCCAATCGACCTCGCGTAGAACCAGGTACCAGGATACGTAACAAATGGACAGTGACTTAACCAATTGTGCTACCATGGTGAGGGTGTGTTGAGTATAAAATTTGTATATATGTATATAACCCGAACATACATATACAAGAAATTGTGTTCAACTTATATTCCTCTGAATAGCGCATTTTGTGCTCTCCTATCCTTCTTGTAAGCCCCCTTGACGTCTCACCATAATATACTGCAGAACATCCGCCATATGATATGCTGTAAACAACGCTGTCCTTGTTGATGCTTCTTTCTTCTTTACCTCTCATTAAATCCTTCATTTTTCGCCCAGAGGCATAAGCCACGTGCACGCCAACATTGGATGATAAAGAGGTCAGGATCTCAGATTCACTCACGCACGGCACTACGAGGTACCTTTTCTCTTTTTGCTCTTATAAATGCCTAATGCTTTCCTCTTGAGGCCAATTACATAGGAAATAGGCAATATGCCACATCAATTCGCCAAACAACTCGCGAACCCCCTGTCCTCCACATTGGGTTCAATAAATGGCGCACATCTGCGCAACTCAGCAAATCTGATCTAACGCCTCAAAAACGTGAACGTCGAGAGAAAGAAGTTAACCATCTTCGATTTCAAATAGATCTTTAAGAGTGTAAACGTGAAGGGGGCTACTGTCATTGCGAAGAGGGCTGTCAACTTTATGGATGACGACGAATTGGCAGTCAGAAAAGCGAATCATCTTGATCAAGTGTCTCTATGCGTAAAATTCGGTGCATTTTTGTTCGAGGACAAGGAGAACACACAACATCGAGGTTTGGCAATGGGCTCCCCTGAAAGTGCGGTCATGGATTTTCTTTATATGGAGACAATGCAAAAGGACAAACTGCTACACATCATAGGAAGTGGTTGTGAATGCTTCCACTATGTAGACAAAGTGCTGGAGCAAAGCGTTCGACAAGGTGCCACACCAGAGACTACTAAATAAAATCAAAGCACATGGCATAAGAGGAAAAGTGATAGATTAGAGCCTGGGTCAGTAACAGAAAACAGCGGGTCACCATAAATGGAGTAAAATCCAGGTGGGGCAATGTTACCAGTGGGGTTCCCCAGCGCTCGGTTTTGGATCCCTTTCTGTTCATTATGTATATAAACGACTCAGATGATGGGATAAATAGTGATGTTAGTAAGTTTGCGGACGACACTAAAATAGGACGCCTAATTGGGTAAGGAGACGATGCAGAGATTCTGTAGGATGATTTCAACAAATTGTTCACATGGTCGGTGAAATGGGAAATGAACTTCAATATCTCTTAATGTAGCGTATTAAACATAGTACTACACAACCCCGAAAATAGATACAGATTAGATAACACGCTTTTAGAGAAAACTGAGTGCGAGAGAGACTTGGGAGTTCTAGTGAGTACGGACCTTAAAACCAGGAAACAGTACATTAGCGCCAGGTATAAAGCTAACATACTTTTAGATTTATTGCTAGGACGGTAACGAATAGAAGTGCAGAGGTAATTATCAAACTCTATCTAGCGATAGTTAGACCCATCCTTGACCACTATACGGTACAGTTTTGGTCTCCGTCCTACAGAATGGACATCAATTCACTAGAATCAGTACAGAGAAGAATGACCAAAATGATACATGGACTCAGAAATTTGCCTTACGAAGAGAGGCTTAGGCACCTTAACTTGCACTCTCTAGAAAGAGGCAGAGTGTGGGGTAATTTAATAAAGGTGTTCAAGTGAATCAAAGGCTTTATCAAGGGTGATTTTTACCTCCTCTGTCACCACTGTCACCACCACTGTCGGTCCTCGACCGTTACACTTTTAGTAGTCTCGTAAATCCACTCACAAGGCCCCTTGCCTTCGTTACGTCAATCTCACTAGTTTCCAAGTTCGTCTTATTCATTAGGCCCCATGCCTAGTTCTCTCGAGTTTTTGGGTTAATAAAAGGGTGGTGAATTTCTTGCTTGTTAAACTAACGGAGTACACACAGAGAATCCCCCTCCAGGTTCTCTCCAATACGTCAGACCACCTTCGTTCAGACGTCACTTTTTATTCGTCCAATAGTCTTTTACTTTTCAAAACAAGTGACACACCTTAAGGGCGTGTCTTTTTCCCTACGGCCAATAATATTTCTTTTCATACCCATTTACCTCCAATTCGAGAGGCTGTTACAGTCCTTCCAGAAATATTGCTGCGTAAGCATAAGCAGGAGCATGAGCATGGGCATGACGTCACTGCCCAGTGGTATGTCATCGCGCAAGTGGTCTGCCGCTAACAGAGTGTTTTGATTACATCAGCGATTATTTCCAACAGTCACCGGCCGTGTTTATACAGACAGAACGTCGCCTAAAACCTATGTTATAGAACAGTGGGTGCCGAGCTAACGCGAGTCTGATTCGCTGACTCAGCATTTCAATACCCATGTATTTCCTAACCTGATTACCATTCGTACAACTACCGGCCTCTTACAGTGATGCAAACAAAGTCATCATATTAGAACAACAGGGCAGGATTCGCAGTAATGGATTTAAACTGGACAAATTTAGATTTAAAAAGGAAATAGGCAAGAGTTGGTTCACTAATAGGGTGGTCAACGAATGGAATAGAGTTAGAAACCATGTAGTGAGCACTGAAACTATCAGTTGTTTTAAGAAACGATTAGACAACTTTATGGATAGGGATGACAGGTGGTGATGGATACGGAGCTGCCTAGTGTAGGCCTTATGGTCTCTTGCAGTCTCCTTCATTCTTATGTTTTGTTCTTATGTTCTTATATTTTACTTGAAGGATCAAACGTAAACAATAAGCTTCACATGCTCATCAGAGTGGATAAAAATATTCAGTGCACGATGGAACCGGACGTGGATCACAAGTTGCCATTCCTGTGAGGAATAAAAGAGATTAGATTTTCTGTCTACAGGAAACCAACAAACAAGGAAGATTTCATTCCATACTAGTCGAAACACAGTACACAGACTAAATCAGATATAGTAAAAGGATCTCCTTGCGGGCCATTAGAGTCTGTAGTAAAGAGTTTTTAGAAGAAGAGATGGTCTATATTACCAGTACTTTCTGCAGGTTATTTTACTCCCAAGACCTGCTCAATAGACTCGAAAGGAAAACAGTAGACATTTATAAGTGAGCAAAAAGAGAAAAGTTAGACCACGATTACATAGTAGTACCAATGTTGGCGTGTACCTGGTTTATGCCTCTAGGAATAAATTAAGGATGTAGTGAAAAATAAAGAAGAAAGAATCATCAACAAGGACAGCATTGTTTATAGCATACCATGTGGCGAACGGTCTGCAGTATGTTCTGGTGAGACATCAAGGAGGCTTAGAAAAGAGAGCGCAAAAGTATCCTGCGGCACCACGGAACCTCAAACTTCCTAGTGGTACATGCAGAATCAAAAGGACACTTTCCTATCTAGGAAAGTGCTCGATCTCGGACCGATCACCACGCTACTTTTTAAGACGTCCGCCAAAATGATCAGCTATGAGGGTATATATTACGATAGTCTGTTATTCTGAAGAAGATGTAAAGTTGAAACGTTAGATTGCATCACTGCTTCTGTTCAACTTAAGCTTGTTTACCACCTTTTCCACTGTGTGTGTGTGTGTGTGATGTATGTATGTATCTATTGTTACGGACTTGCTGGTTATGTGAAGAGACGTTACTTGTAACGGATAGGTGCTTAAGAACCAGCTCACTTCTAGAAGTCACTGTAGGACTGAATTATCTGGTCAGGGCCTATATAATTCGTAAGACTAGAAGTAAAATTAACAAAGAAGATTCCAGGAAAGGAATATTAAACTAGCGGTAACACTAGTAAACAAAATTATTAATAACATGAAAGTATATCTACAGGCAATAATAAACACAAAAGAGAATGGGCAGTCGGGTCAATGGGATCGTTACATGAATACAAGAATATAGAAAGTACCGTTCAAATACGAAGCACAAGACACGTATACAATATGGTAGTAAGTACAAAGAGGTCACGAACATATGTATCAAAAGAAGTATTAAGTACAAATACAAGTATAATGCAATGCAAATGTATATAAGGCAAGTAATAGAGGCAAAAGGGGGTAAAAGGGTTATCACTTCATACGAATCGTCTTCTGACTCCAACCTGTGAGAGGTCTTATCAACAGAGCAATTTGCGAGAAATGACAACGTGTGATTTCCACAGCTTATATACCATTGGACCGGAAGTGGGATACTTCCGGTGAAGGGTGCGGGCGAGCGCGGAGGAGGGGGGAGAGCAATTTGTCACACGTCAACTTGGATATTTTTAAGAGCCTCGGCTCGCTTGAACAATCTACTTATTGAGTAACTGTCAAATCTGTGCGTTCTGAACTATCTACTTAGAGACAAACAGCGAGGGCTGAACTATTTCGGGTTACTTTGCTTGTCTGTTTGTTCTACTTACATCAAGAGTGCGCACATGATTTTCGCACGTAGGCAAGATTACATACATTGGACGTGCGTTACTACTTACATTGTAACAATAATACATAGACAAGAAATATGAACATATTTATATGTAATACAAAGAACACACAATTCTATGACTTAATAATTACATATATGACGTAATATCTAATAATACGTTACACTATGTATATATATATACAACATACACTGTTTATGAGCCATTCATGTGGGTATACATGTATTTGCCACGCTATATATATGTTCACATGAGTGTGTGTAGCTTATACGTGCATCTAAGCTTGAAGTACATGTGCCTTCCCTTTGGAGGTAACTTCAGATGACTTAAATACACCTCATTGATGGTTAAGTAGATGCATGAAAAAAGTATATCACTAGCGTCTTGCAAAACAAATTAATTTCTCTGTTCAACTTCATTCAAGAGAGGATTCATCCGCACAGCATACACTTCTTTGCCCTTCATCTGAGTGAATTATACATTTAAGAGGATTCAAATGAAACACGAATTTACACTTATGGATTATAATGGGGAAAAACTATCTGCCGTGACCAAGAAGCTTGTACACTGACAGCTTCACTAATGATATCTAGGGCTAAGCTGAGGCCAAATAATGGCTTTGCGCTTTCATATTTTGGACACGTCAAACATACGCAATATATAGAGTTGTTCTTATATTGCGGAGACAACAGAGAAGAACTAATTGCGGAAAATGAGATGAGGAGGAACATGAGGCGTACAAGACCGACGAGTAGGAGTGGGGGGATTGGAAGGAAGGAGTTTGGAGGGGAAGAAGGAAAAGAAAGAGGAGGAAGAGGAGGAGGATGAGGAGTAGGAGGAAGGGGAATAAGAGTAAGAGTAAGAGGAACAGTAGAATGAGAAAGAGGAGTGGGAGGAAGAGGAGCAGGAGGGGAAAGAGAAAGAGAAGAAAGAGGAAGAGGGGCAGGAAGAGAAAGAGGGAGGAGAAAGAGGAAAAAGAGGAGGAGAAAGAGAGCGAAGGGTAGGAAGAGAAAGGGGAAGGAGGAGGAAGAGGAAAGGTAGGAAGGTCCTCATCTACATATTCAGGTTGACCTTTTTTATTTTATTTTCTATTGTTTTTTATTTATTAATTAATTAATTAATTTATTTATTTATTTATTTATTTATTCATTTACTTATTAATTTATTTATTTATTCATTTATTTACTTATTTATTTATTTATTTATTTATTTATTTGTAATAGTAGGTTGCTGGTCTTTATGAAAAAACAGACACTAGCTATGACGTCCTGTTCACCAATTGAATAAACAAGCTTTGCAAAGATTACCGTTGAGTTGTGGGTGTTTGTAGATTTCACAGTGACTTGTTATTTCATTATAACTGCTGTTATGCACCTTCTCTCATAGTGTGCAAACACCGTCGTCTTCTTGAATATCAAAAGTTGGCTACTACTAGATTTCGTCACGACTCAAGTAACACCCCAACACCTCAATCAGAAAGTGAATTCGCTGAATGCAGTAGTACTCTTCTTATATTTCATTTAACTTGGTGGCAGTCTTTAGGTTTACACTGAGTTTTTTATTCATATAAGTAAACCCCCCCACGTAATAAAAGGATCAAGCCTCTTTCTTATCTTGCAAGTGCTGACAGTCATTTTCTCCATTTCCTTTCTCCACAGTCGTCAAAGATTCAGATCTGACTACTGACTCTTTTTCCTGGAACTCAATATTCCCCTTCTCTATGATGGCGCTATCATTGTTCAAAAAATTGAGATTATCAACACCTGGAGTTTCCTGAGTGGGTTCCTTGACTGATTTTGATCTCACATTTGTATTCCCCCTATCCTTGCGGTCGTTCAACGATCCGTTGCTGACTTCCTCCAAGTCTTCGTCGCCCGTTCTCTCCTCCTTCCGTTTCTTGGAGGTACTCTTCTCGTCTTCGGTAGTCCGGAAGACACATCGGTAGAGGTCTATTTGGTCTTCTTCGCTTATTGGTGGTGGATGGCGGGGATCTGTCACACGATTTTCCAGGATTCTGAAATGATAGTATAAAGAGTCAAATCCATGTACAGTAACTATGCGGTCAGCAATAAGTGGCGTACTAAACAAAACATGCCATGGCAAACGATGCTCAGATTTCTTCAGCCAATAAGAAGGAGCCTACTAAGTCGTGATTGGTTAAATCATCATAAAGAGAACCGAAGAGAGATAGTCACTTTTTCCTGATGAATTTAGTTCGTAAACTTAAAATATATATGGCAATTTCATGCGTCTAAATAATGTGGTAATAATGTATGTATGTATGTATGTATGTTTGCATGCATACATGCATGTATGCATGTATGTGCGTATGTATGTATATGAGGGTGTATCTACATATGAATACCAGCATTATTATACGTACGTACGTACGTATGTATGTATGTATGTATGTATGTATGTATGTATGTATGTATGTATGTATGTATGTATGTATGTATGTATGTATGTATGTATGTATGATGTACGTATCCCTATATGTATGCATGTGAGTGTGTATGTATGCATTTGTAAAGAATTAGAGTTCGGGAATCGTACTGTATCATGTTTAGGAAAGAGCGAGAGAATGAGGCAGAGGAAGAGATGGGATAAGAAGAAATTAAAAAAAATTCTAACAGAAAGGTTTGGAGCGAAGAAGGATGTCTTGAAACAAATAGTAACACATGAAGGATTCGTCGTGGCAAACTCAGACCCGATGAGATTCACCAGCTGTCAGAGAGTATATGAAGTGATTAACGCTCTCTCACTGCATCCCCTGAAGACGAACCCTGAACACAGTTCGTAATGTATGACAATTAACCTAACTAGTTCTGGTGAGTTAGTGCAGCGTAGAACCTAAAGTAAGCAATAGATCACATTTCATATTCCATATGTGACACGTGCAATTTTCACCAATTATGACATATCTTCACAATTGATATACATACATACATATACCAAAGGCCTTTTCCCCCTTACACAGGGGGTAGCCAAAAAGAAAAAAGGCATAGAAAACACTCCCACCCATTTCATTTCCCATATATTCCACTCCCCTCCACCCTCCTCCCTCCCTCCTATCTTGGCACCTCCTGGATGACGGGCCATCCCTGCATCCTGTCCACTACCCTGGGTCAGAAGCAGTGTCGCAAGACAGCACGTCCACAGCAAGGCCGCTTCATAAATTCGGCGACCCCCCCCCCTCTCCGTCCCCTCATGCAGGGAAGGAGAAGGGGAGAAATCCCTTCGGGCTGCGTCAATTTTTTTTCTCATACATACTTCCTCACCCACCATCCCCCACCCCCTCACCCTCATGCATCATAGCCTCATCCATACACAACCCTTCTCCATTCACCCCTATCTTCTGTCCTCTCCCGTCCTTCCTCTACAGACATTCCTCTCTTTTGTAAAGCCCCTTTCACCCCATCTATCCATCTCATCCTAGGACGCCCCCTCTTATTCACTCCTTCCACCTCCGCCTTCCACACTTCTTTTACTAATCTTTCTTCACTCATTCTTTCCATGTGTCCAAAACATCCTAATACTCTTTCATCAACCCTATCTCCCAGCTCCCTTTCCGACCCTATTCTCCTCCTCACCTCCTCATTTCTCACTCTATCTAGCCTAGTAACCCCTATCATACTTCTCAGACATTTCATCTCAAACACATTCAAATTCCTTCTCTCTTCCTCTCTTATGTTTCATGTTTCTACCCCGTACATTGCTGTTGGCACAATCATTCCTTCATATAACCTCCTCTTAGCATCTATTCCCATATGTCTATTCCTCATTACACTTTTTAATCCACCAAGGCATTTACTCGCTTCTCTCAATATATATTCTATCTCCACCCCCACTCCTCCCTTTCCTGCCACATTCGCATCCAAGTATCTAAAACTATCCACCTCCTCCAGTTCCTCACCCTTAATTACAAAGGATTACAAAGGCGGAGCATGCCGACAGGAGACCTTTTGATCCATATCTAGGTCGGATGCAAAAAAAAAAAATCATATTAATAATAAATTAAAACTATAATAATGTAAAAATAACAAATAAAATACATAAAGAAATGCATAGGTATAGTTGAATAACAAACAAAAAGGTAAATAGTAAATGATTATAAATTGACATATAACTAATAATAAATCAGACAGACAAATTATAACAAAACAAAAACAAATAATATAAGATAAATTATAATCATTACAGCATCTTACTTAGGTATTTATCTAAATGATTCTTAAAGCTTCGAACTGAACTACATTGCACTACCTGTGCAGGAAGTTTATTCCATTCATTAACTACACGGTTGGCAAAGTTGTTTCTACCTACTTCCAAATTGAATCTATTTCCGGACAGTTTGAGACCATTGTTTCTTGTCTGATTCTCATTCAATGTGAAAATTTGGTCACTTTTGATGTTGTCAATTCCCTTTAAAATCTTAAAGACCTGTATCAAGTCACCTCTGAGTCTACGCTTTTTTAGGGAAAACAGATTCATGTGCTTAAGTCGATTTTCGTATGATTTATTTTTGATATTTGGAATCAGTTTTGTGGCTCGCCGTTGTACTTTTTCCAGTCTGTCAATGTCTTTAATGAGATTCGGTGACCATACGGAAACAGCATATTCCAAATGTGGACGAACTAACGATTTATATAGCTTGTTAATGAGTGATGGACTTTTGAAATCAAAAGATCGCGCAATCAATCCCAGAATCTTATTTGCTTTCTCAGAGGCTGAAATACACTGCTTGGATGATTTGAGGTCGTTACTGATAATTACGCCGAGATCTTTTTCACTATCCACTTTTGTTAACGAATTTCCAAATAACTTGTAATCGTACTTACTGTTATTTTTACCTATGTGCATTACCTTGCATTTATTTGTGTTAAATTTCATTAGCCACTTTTCAGACCATTGCTGTAATTGATCTAAATCTTCTTGAATATCTAATTGGTTTGAGTGATCTTTTGCCACTCCGCACAGTTTTGTATCATCAGCAAATTTGGAAATAGTAGATTTTAGTCCATGGTCTATATCATTTATATATACTATGAATAGAAGTGGCCCAAGAACGGAACCCTGAGGAACTCCACTTGCAACACTTTTCCATCCAGAAGTTTTTCCATTTAAAACAACTCTCTGTTTTCGACCTTTCAACCAATTACTAGTCCAACCTAATAGGCTACCACTTATTCCATGCAAAGCTAATTTAGTAAGTAGTCTTTCGTGTGGGACGGTATCAAAAGCTTTTGCAAAGTCTAGATATATTAAATCTATATTGTTTCTTTTGTCATAATTCGAGATAACTGTGTTGTAGAATTCGAGTAAGTTAGTCACGCAAGAACGTTTCCGTCTGAAACCATGCTGGCTATCATTTATGAAACGGTTACTTTCTAAATGATATTCGATATCATCTCTGATGATAGTTTCCATTATTTTTCCTACGATCGAAGTCAAACTTATAGGCCTATAGTTATTTGGTTTCTTTTTGTCACCTTTTTTGAATATGGGAGTAACGTTAGCTAGCTTCCATTCTCTTGGGACATCTCCGGATATGATGGATTTCTTGAAAATAATTTCTAATGGAACAACAATCTCATTTTTCATTTCCTTTAAGATTCTTGGATGCCAACCGTCAGGCCCTGGTGTTTTATTAACTTTGAGTTTGTCTATACACCTTTTAATTTTTTCTTTTGTTATATTTACCGTAGTGAGTAAGTTTACCCCAGACTTTTCACAGGTTTCAGTTTGGAATTCACTTTGAGGTGTTTCGTTTACGAATACCGAGCTAAAATAATTGTTTAAAATATTACACATTCCTTCATTTGAATATTCAAGTTGACCGTCAGCAGATAATAGTGGACCAATGTGATTCCTAACAACCTTTTTATCTCTAATGTAACTATAGAATTCTTTGGGATTCTCTTTGGATTTCTCAGCGATGTTCATTTCGTATTGTCGTTTTCTTTTTCTTATTGTCTTTTTTAAATCTCTCTGTATTGATACATAACTTTCATAGTCATTAGATGCACCCGAGCACTTATATTTCTTATAAGCCTGTCTCTTTTTAGCAATACTTTTTTCAGTTTCTTTGTCGAGCCACTTTGGGCGAGCCTGATTTGGGGGACGTCTGTCCTTAAAAGGAATGTAAGTTTGAATCATCTTAGTGAGCGTATTTTGAAATATTTCCCACATCTGATCTACAGGCCTTTCGTTTAATTTTGCCTCACTTCCAGCCTACTGTCACTCTCTCCCCTTGTACATCTCATCACCTTACTTTTACCTACATTTATCTTCAGCTTCCTTCTTTCACACACCTTCTCAAACTCTGTCACTAACTTCCTCAATCCCTCTTCTGATCCTGCTACAAGCGCAGTGTCGTTAGCAAACAACAACTGGCTCACCTCCCACTTTTCTCCATTTTCTTTGATCATCTCCAACCCCTGACCCACTACACTTGCATTCACCTCTCGAACCACCCCATCCATGTAAAGATTGAACAGCCTGGGCGACATAGCACACCCCTGACGAAGTCCCACCTTTATCTCAAACCATTCACTCTCTCCATTTCTAATCCTGACGCAAGTTCTACTACTCTCATAAAAACTCTTGACTGCTCTTAACAGCTTTCCTCCTATCCCATATATCTGCAGTACCTCCCACAGTGCCTTCCAGTCTACCCTATCATAAGCCTTTTCCAAATCCATAAAAGCCCAAAAAGCATCCTTAACTTTTCCTATAGCTTTCTCACATATCTGTCTTACCACAAAAATCTGATTTACACATCCCCTACCTGTCCTAAAACCACACTGTTCCTCACCAATTACTCCCTCTGTTCCTCTCCTAATCCTCTCAATCAAGACCCTCCCATAAGCCTTCCCAACTACACTCAACAAGCTGATCCCTCTGAAACTACTACACTCACACTTGTCCCCCTTTCCTTTGTAAAGCGGAACTATACAGACACTCCTCCAGTCCTCCAGTACTCTACCCTATCTTAAAAAAACATTAAATAAGTTCACCAGCCAGTCCACCATAACTGTACCTCCTTTCTTTAGACATTCTGCATGGCATCCATCCAACCCAGGTGCCTTGCCTGCTCTCATCATCTTAACAGCTGCTTTCACTTCATCCTTCCGTATTTCCCCTCCATTTTCCTCACTCATCACTCTCATTTTCCTTGCACTTCACACTGCAACTACCTTTCCCTCCCTATCCTCCTTCACATTTAGCAACTCCCTAAAATACTCTGCCCACCTTCCTCTCACTGCCCTCTCTTCCATTATCATCTCTCCATCTGCACCTTTTACCTTTTCTTCTCTACTTGATTCGCCTCCTCTTCCTCTTTTAACTTCCTTCCAAAACATCTTTTCATTACTTTCAAAATTTTCTGTCATACTCTTTCTCCATTTCACATCTGCTCTCCTCTTTGCTTCTTTTATCTTATGCTTAACTTCCTTTCTCTTTACTTTGTACCTCTCATACGATTCCCTCGTCCTAATTTGTAGCCAATCTATGAATGCCTGCTTCCTCTCTTCTACACCCTTCTTTGCTTCCTCATCCCACCACTCACTACCCTTCTTTCTATTTCCTCCCGCCCTCGTTGTTTCACACACCATCTTTGCACACCTTATGACTCCCTCCTTGAACCATCCCCATTCCTCCTCCACTCCTATTTCTACTCTATCCTTTACTCTCTCCCACTCCTCTCTCAACTTCTTCTTATACTCATTCTCCTTTTCTATCTCATTTAAGCAGTTCACTCTAAGTACCTCCCTACCTTCTGCCCTTTTCTATTTTCTCCACCTATTCTCTACTCTCAATTTACCTTCCAGCAGGAAGTGATCTGATATTCCTCCACTCTCTCCCCTTAGAGCATGTACATCCTTAACTCTTCCTACCATACTCCTGGTCACCACTATATAGTCCATTAACGCTCTATCTGCCACCCTTCTATCCCCCACCCTCTCCCATGTGTACTTATGCTTGACTTTCTTCTTAAACACTGTATTTGCTATCATCAACTCTCTCTCAAGACACATCTCCACCATCAGTTCTCCACTACGATTTTTGCCTCGAACTCCATACTTCCCAATCACTCCGTCAATTGGTTCATTTCCTACCCTAGCATTTAGGTCTCCCAATACAACTACATTGACATTTCTCCCTAATCCTTCTATGCACTCATTTATATCTGCCCAAAATGCCTCCCTTTCCTCTACGTTCTTCTTACTACCAGGCCCATACGCACTTACAAAAACCCACATCTCCTTTCCCGGCTTCACCTTCATCCACATCAACCTTGATGACACCACCTTCCACTCCACTACCCGCTTACTTATCTCTTCACTTACTAGTATAGCCACCTCTTCTCTCCCTCGTCCCCTCTTCACTCCTGAGTACGTCCCAGCTACACTCCAAACTCACAATTGCCCTATCCTTTCATTTTAGTTTCACTCAAAGCCAGTACATCCATCTTTTTTCTCACAAACATACTGCCTATCTCTTCCCTATTACTCTCATCTGTACCACATCCACGCACATTAAAAGACCAAACCTTAGGGTACTGGTTGGAAAGCTCCCAGACCCTCTTATGCCTTTTCTTTCATTTCTAGGAATGTCCCCTTTTGGGGCTACAGGTTGCAGGACTCCTAATCCCATCCGCTGTCCATTTTTTGTCGCCTTTTACGACTCAAGTGAAAATACTTGGTGGCAGTATTCTTTTCCCCCACCACAGGGTAGGTAGGTGAAAAAAGGAAATGAATATTCAGAGAAATGGTATAAGACAGTAACAAGAGGTTGGGGGACAGCATAAAGGAGGGACAGTCGTAGTATAAAGTGTCATCATTTCTCTATGTACAGAGTTTTCCTCTATCACAGACTAAATGATGTGTGACTCTGGTCCGTAGGGGCGCCCCATATAGACCCTAAAGTATCAACTGCATGCTACTTTCCCACAATAACATGCAGCCAATATCCCAGATGGGGACAACTGACATACAGATAAAAAAGAATGTCTTACCTTATCATCCGAGCGGGTAAAATGGCTTTCAGGAGCAAAAGGGATTCGGCCATGTCACTGTAGAATAATTTGCTCCTCATGTTGTAAACGATCCAATTACAAGACATCCCTGCGATGAAAAGCCACCACATTAAGTAGTGGAATATAGGTAGATAGCGGGGAAACTGCCAGAAGGAACTAGCAGCCATCGGAAGCACAGAACCTCCCAGTAGGGTCGCCGTAAGTAACAGGGTCGTCCGTCCCCTCCGGAGGATGGTTTTATTCTGAATAACCTCCTCTTCAGAGGGCTCATAATAGGCTTGGCTTTCCTTCATCTCCCTCTTACGTTCTTCAGTAAAGGTTTTCACGGATAGCAGGGTCCCGATCAGTGTGGCAAGGATAAATATAGCCACTGCGACGAACTGCAACCAGAAGAAGACCGTTGAAACCACAAGAGTGCCACTTGTTGGTAACCAGAGAGTCAACTTCGTAATAGGATCCAGATAGCCTATGAGGAACGACCCATTTCCAGATCCACAAATGACCGCAAAGGCAATCGCAGTCAACCAGGGCACCATGACTGCGACGGCCTTTTTCTTTGGAGTGTTAAACACAGTACCTCTCACTGCAGCGGCAGACACAGCCCGATATCTGGAAAGAGATGGGTATTTCTAAAGTCTGTATTCTGGAGACAGAGAAGATATTAGAAATATATCTTGTCATATAAAAGGATTTGAATAATTGAATAATTCATGCAGATAGACTTATTAGCGGAATTGAGGTTTAAACAATGGTTGTGGTTAAGGAAATGACCTGTGGTTTAATTTGTTGTCTGTTACTCTTCTGGATTTAAAATAAAATATTATAACTTATAAAAGAGTGGATTAAGATATTCTCAATATATTTCATAGTTTATTGAATCCGATATTAGCTAAACTTCAGCATCCTTATCCACATTGTGTAATACGTTATACAAGTAAATAACTTTGGGCATAGTCTACTACCTACAATTTTCAAGTAAAATTATTACTAAGACAAAAAGAGTGTTTTCAACGCAAGACTCACAAGTATCAGTCACCTTTTTATCCGTGACTTTGACTCATACCTTTCGATGGCAAGACTGAAGTGAGTGAGAAGAGATGACGTGGAACTGACGGCGAACACCAGACTACAGAAGGCAGGATAACCGAACCGTTCAAACTTGAGCTCTGTTAATCCAGGGGGAAGCACATCGCTGACGAGTCTCTCGAAGCTAGATAACACTGACTTGGCGTCGAGGTCATACAGGGTCAACCGTCCCGTCATGAGACAGACAGCATCACTCACAGCGAGAGAGCAAGGGAATAAGCCAGTCAAGAAATCCGACACAGCCAAAGAATTTCGAAGTATTCCAGATATTTCACCACGGTGCCCACCGGTAACCATCACGAATATGACAAGGAAATTGCCAAATATCAAGGATGACGTTACAAATACTGTAATCGACACTAGAAATGCTTCCCAAACCATGGCCTTTTTAGATAAGTAGTCCCAGTCAAGAGAAACTACCTTTTCCTCTGGATTGTCGTATACAATTAGATAATTATACGATTCTATTGCCCAAAACCAGTTTATTGTTGTACGATTAAACATAAATCCCTCGTTAATGTCCCACCAAAGTGATCCGGGCAGATATTTAAAGCAAGAAATCGTATACAAACTCTTCTCAAGCGGACCAAACCGAATAGGCGAACAGCGTTCATAGATACAACTAGACTGAAGACTACCTGTGCATATATGCTCCATACATGCTGTGTCATTTTCAAAAATCGATCCAGTCAGGATATCAATGAGGAACTGTTTATCATTCGACTCCCATGAGAAAAGAGGACATTTATTTGGAATACTGCTAATTGTAATTTCACTAACCCAGTCACGGTTGTTCATGTTTGTCTGAATGGTTTTTGGCCTTGTTAATTCGTAATTTTTGTCTTTCGGGTCAAATGTTCCTAGGATGAATTTCTGATCTTCCTCTGTTCTATTATGGCACTTCACTTTCTTGTTGAGGAATAAAACTACTGGGTTCTCGGTGATTCTGTAGTTTATACAAGTCATGGAAAAGTAATCCACATATTGACTAGCTAAAGACCACTGACTCCCTAGTAGCTTTCCAAGTTCTTTGTTATTGTAAACGTCCTTACATATATTCCATATCTCTGACCCACACAAATGATCCACGTAAGTCCATACCCAATTACCAGGTAATTTTTCTAAATCTTTTATCATAGCATCCACCTGAGAAGAAGTACTTGAACACAATGAAGTAAAGTCAATATGACGACTGAGTTTCAGCTGCCACGATAAATAGATATCACTTCGACAGAAGAAATTCCAATCAAGTTCATCATTACAATGTATTCCAGTGATTAAGTAATGAGCCTGGGACCGCTTGACGTTCGAACAATTTTTTGCAAAAATAATATAAAATGATTCATCCCAAGTTGAAAGCTCAAATAGATAGTAGTTCTCTTCTGTAGAAAAGGAAGCTAAAGGAAAGTTTTCTGTAAAGTCCACTCTTCTATTTCCATGCAGTATTTGATTAGTTAAATTTCGTGCTTCATCGAGGCAGAGTTGGTTTATTTCGCTGTCATATACACTGAGAAAGTATGTTTCAGTTACCTCACGCAAATGTTTATATGCCTCATCAAAAACGAAAGCTTTTTCAAGTGCTACAATACAGCTGCTCATATTATGGACATGTAATATAATTGCCGTACTCATTCGATTTACCTCAGCTAACAGCGTCCGATTTTTTGGTTTTCTCGTATATCCACATCCAGATTCGCTCCTTATCACGAAGAACCTTCGACCCTGCTGGTCCTTTAGGTAAATCTTTTGACCATATCTTGCAAAATTCATTGTTTGAATCATACCACAAAAAGTAGTAGTTGTATCGAATCAGATCATGGTAGAAAAAGCTCATTGATGAGGTCGATGTATCAACACAGGCATTCACCTCTTCATTAGTATGTGGATTTCTAAGGGAAATGTCGCAAAACTCAGTTTCAATAAAATCTACGTCAGAGATGAAAATGTAACACAAAGAAGACACATAAAAGGTATTTCCGGATGACAGTGTTGTGAGGTTACTTCGTTGTGACAGAGCCGGTAGACACAGCTCACGATATTCAACTGACGATGTTACATCGATCTCAAATATATAAGAAGGGGCCATATATCTTACAAGCATAGAGGTCAATAGAATGGTTCTACATTCGACGGGTAATGGAATGAGGTATTCAATAAATTCCTCAGCATGATTAATTTTAAGTTCTTTGTCAACGTCCAATACAAGGGATTCATCTTTGTAGAATGCAAAAACAAAATAGAGAACGGATTTTTTCTTGGGATTATTTGAGCAGAGTGTAACTTTTTTTGTTTCTCCTCTCTGACTAATACCGATGTGTCTCAAGTTTTTCACTCCAACTACTAAGGCCATAAACACGTTACCTTCTACTGGATGATCACCAAGGAAATAAAGTGCACGTATAGCAGAACAAACATCATCCTGAGACAGAAATTCGTTGTCGCACATATCAAAAAGTTGTGAATCAATACAAGAATCATTGCTTATTGAAAGCTCAATCAAATCCCATTGTGGAGCAGTGGTAACTTGAAAGGAATTACTTTCGAGGTCATCATACAAACTGAATCCAGGGAATCTAACCGAGTTGTTAGTAAGGATCAACTTATCGTAATCTTTTTCTAAGGATGTGTAAATGACATCTGGACCAGATTGATTATCAAAGCTGGTTTGGTACATTAAGCTTGATCCAGATGTCAAATGTGAAGATTCAAACGCAGTCCTATTGACTTCATTTTCTTGAGCCGTTCCCAACACCATCACAAGAAAGAGAAAGAAGCACAGGTAGCCGTATTTGTTGCTCCGTTTCATCTGTAAGAAATACATGGCTAATTACTACGTATTTAAAGACTACAGGACCTCATTTCAACATTATATTAAAAGCAATTTACATGACTTACTAGTATAGTAGTTATATCATAAAAAAAATAGAATAAAGGAAGAAAAAATAGAAAGAGAAAATACATTAAATTCTAATCGAGATTATTCTAACTTATTTTGATATTAAATGCCCAAAAATCAATTAATTATCATCACATAACTACTATTTTCTAATGACAAAAAAATATATCATCATGATCCTGCAGTGAACCGCATCAACTAATAGAAACTCTATGGAAAGGATAATCGAGAAATTAAGCTCATAAAAAGCAGAAGCCGGAGACAAGGAGGATGTAAAACTGCAATAGAGACAATCAGATATCGCAACGGAAATTAGTAATAGGCCGCCGGCAGGGTCAGTATATGGGACTCCAGTCTCTTTCCTTGTGCCGAGCAAAGTACGGTAAAATTCTGAGGACACACGTGACCCCCTCCCTCACGCGTCGGACCCAAGCCGCAGTTCCTCATTTCCCTGGGTAATTCCTTCAACCCTTTGATAATCTGCCATCCACAAACACGCACCAAAAAATTGCGGACACTCTCCATTTATATCCTTTCCCCTCCAGAGACCAGCATGGCCAAACGCTACACACCCTCACCACCCTAGCCCATACCCATTTGTTAATCCTTCTTCTTTAGTTCTTTGTGGATGAAGATCCCTCTCTGCTCCCCAGTCACTGCCCTGGTCAGGAACAATGAAATAAGACCAACACATCAACACCAATACCCACAGCCCAATCTGGTTTACCCTCACCGCTTCATTTACATATAGTCCAGGAGTATTAGCTTTTCACTCGGAACAAATTAGTAACAAGCTGAAATTTTCAGGAAGTACTCAGAGGACCTTTCCTAATAACATACTAAAAGTCCTCAAGAACCCCTTGTGAGGGTTTTGAGAAATTCAAGATGGCGTCCAAAATGGCAGCCAATTTTAGATTTTGTCATATTTCAAGTCCCAAAATTCATAGAAAGTCAAACAATAAGTCAATATATATGTTTTTTGGGGCAAGGAGTTCAATTCTCTAACTAATTTTTGGATTATCTGAATTTTAAATGGAATCATTAGCAAAAGAAAAAAATATATGTTTATCAACCTGAACACGCACACATTATACAAAAAAGTCATGCCAGTAGCAAGAATCAACACCTAACCATTACCTTAAATATGGACAAAAAATGCTTAGCTGTAGTCCTAATTATAAAATTTTAATCAATCAATCAACAAATAAATAAATCAAATAAATTTTGACGATGGTCTTAGGCATCATCTTCGTCATCAGTTTCAGGAGAAACTGGTCTTGGTGCTCCAGTCTCTTCATCATCATCAATGAAGGATGGCATTTGTGCTGCATTGTTGCAGGTTTGACCACTGCACTTCGTACACATGGCAGATCAGTGCACCCCCATCTTTCTGCAGCCACATGATGCTCCACAGCTATCTGCTTTGCAGCCACATGAGATCATGTTGAGCAGACAGTCGGGGGTAATGGGGTGGTCAGTTTCAACTGGAATTAGGATGTCCTCCAGCTTCCATCCCCAGGCTGTTGGCGGCAAGGGCCTGCCCATCCATTCCTGGACAGTGTGCTAAGTTCTGAAGGAATGCTGTTTGGCTGCAGCACTTGTTGGAGGCAAGCTTGCCAGTTGGAAGGATGAGGACAGAGATGTTCTGCTGATTGTCTGTTTGTAGGAAGTGTAGCGGAACTCATCCAGTGACACACCATGAGGTGCACCATACAACTTCAGGAGGAGGCTTTCACCTGCTTCTTGCACTTGTTGGTGAGTGCTTCCAGTATTAGAGAATGTCGTGAGCTGATTACACTCCTTCTTGTTGTGAACCAGGTTGAATGCCTTGCGCTTCCCTTGCCAATACACTGCAGGCAGAAATAACAGAATGGGCTATGGCAGTACATGGCCTGCTCAGTACACCTGTGTTTTTGCCGTGAACCAGGTTGAATGCCTTGCGCTTCCCTTGCCAATACACTGCAGGCAGAAATAACAGAATGGGCTATGGCAGTACATGGCCTGCTCAGTACACCTGTGTTTTTGCCCTTAAGGTCCAACAATTTGTGCAGAAAGAGGTTTAGAGACCCAGGAATCATAGACAACTCATTTTCAGTATCTTCCAAACTGGTATATTTACTGAGGTCAAATACAGGCAATCGAATGTCATCACGAATAATTGACGCAGCCATTTCAATTATTCTTTTATTCTCCTCTGCTTTGTTGCGCTGTCTGCCATCCACTTTTCTCGAAGAATGCGGTGAGCTGAATCTCTGAAGCTAACAATGCTCGACTTTCCAGGGAGGCTTGTAATGATTATGTCATCTTGATATCTTTCCTTCAGCTTCTGTTTCAAGTACTTCATGGAGTAGCCCTCCTCACCATGCAAAAATGTCTCCATCATCTCCACGAGGTCAGACACAGCATATTGACATTCATCATTTTCATCCAGATAGGCACAAAGTTCATTGAAGGCAGATTGCTTCAGAGCATCAGGTGGCTTGCCAACTGATTTCTGTGTTTCAGATTTGCTGAAAAAATCTTGGGCACAGTTACGGTGATATTTGGTTTCAGCTGCAACCAAGTCAGAGGATGCCTCAATCATTCTTTTGGTAACCATTTCTCCCCATTCACCATTCCTCTCTTTTGCCCTGTCTAAGATGTTCTGCTTGAAGGGCATTGTCTCCCCATTACTGGTCACCACCCGTTTTGTTGTAAGTCTGCTACTAGTTGGCAGTACTTCAGAGCAGAACAGGCAGTGTGTGGTGATGTCAAACTTTTGAGTTTTTTATCTTAGGGTGGGTGGCTGAACCTCCTCTTGTAGTACAGGTTCTTCTGACTTCCTCTTCGCGGATCTGATGGAGGACTCCCGGGTGTAGGTCTTCCTGTAGGTGATGTGAAGTGTCAGTGGGCTCTGTATCTCCAAGGTTTCACGAAGTCCATCCTTCCTCTCCAAGTTTGCTGCTACTAAGGTTGTCCTTCCCTTGGCTCCTATTTGTACATAATCCTTGGTGCATAATTCGTTGCAAATAACGCACGAATCCATCTTGAACTCTAACAAAATTTAACATCACATACAACATATGAATCAGGCTAACACTTTAATTAATTGATAATCATGGTTTTACATGTATCACCAAAAAGAAAAAGAAAAAAAAAAACTTTCTGGCGTTTCAGAATTGTTACATCTGTGAATGTACTTGTAACTAAAAAACATGACACAGGCTCAATTTATCACACACATACTGACATAAATGAATTCCTTGGATCTGAAAACCTATATTTTCATACTTCATTTGTGTTTCTATCTTGACTGAGACCTGAGATATAACAAAATATGATATCGATGGCCATTTTGGATACCATCTTGAATTTCTCAAAATCCTCGAACGGGGGTTTCTTGGGGACTTTTATTATGTTATTAGGGAAGGTCTTCTAGGCACTTTCTGAAAATTTCAGCTTGTTACTAATTTGTTCCAGGTTGAAGCTATATTTGAGCTAATGCTCCTGGACTAATAGCGTCCTTCCTTCGTTCCCTGTCCCGTCATGCAAAACTAGAGCGGACGAGAAGAAATTTCTTCTGTCTTCGTCAATATATCATCCATTCATGATCATTCTCTTCATCACGCCTATATCTTGCTCTCTCCCTTCCCTACTCAACAGACATTACCTTTTTACCCAAGGCCCCATTTACCCCACCCATCCATCTCAATCTCAGTCTTCTCCTCAAGTTCATTCCATTCACCTGTGACTTCCATATTAACTCTGCTGATATTTCCCCCATTCATTTTCTATGTGTGAGGGGTTTGATAGGTTTTAGAAATGGGCAATAGGGAGATGAATCTGCCCGGTCTTCATCATGTAGGACTACCACAAACAGGTGTCTGTCATGAGTTCCCAGAAAGGAGATAAATGGAAAGATCTTGCGGTAGACAAATTAAGTACCAACTGCTGAAAAAGAGACTGGACGTGTAATCCGGTTTCCATTTAAGAAGTAACACATGTTTATGTGGTCCAATACCGATGCTGTCCTGTCTAATGTCAACTGATTTTATTCGGCAAAGGGGAAATCAAGGCAGAATAGGATATGGACAATGAGAGATCTCATCTCTTTCATACAAATTAGATTTATCCAGTTCTACATAGCAACGCCCCCCCCCCCCCATTCTCGTCACCTCGGACAATTAAAATTCCCTGGAATTATCCTGAATAAAACTTAGAAAAGACGTTACTGAGTTGATTATGGGATCAGTAGATAGTAAAGTCGAATAGGAGTTGCACCGCTCCACCAAGCTGAATAAAACTGTTTGGCATAAACTAGAATTGAATCATAAAACTATGTCTCAAGACTTTCTTACTAGGGTGGCCAGACCCTTTGCGCCAGACAAACGTCTTTTTGAGCACTTTGTCTACCGTACAGCGAAACCTCACGCCTGCCTTTCATTTGTCTTCCTGTCTATCTATATCTATCTATCTATCTATATATATATATATATATATATATATGATGTACATATGCATATATATGAATATATACAATATATGCATATATGTGTATATATATGAATATATATATATATATATATATATATATATATATATATGCATATATTTATATTTATATATATATATATATATGTATATATATATATATATATATATATATATATAGTGTCCTTGTTACAAATGGAAATAAGCACCGCAAGGACTCGAACATTTGCTTTAGCGACTGCTTGTCTTCGCTTCATAATAAGGAGTCGTTAAGGCAAAGGTTCAAGTCATTGCGGTGTAGGTTATGTCCATATATATATATATATATATATATATACACGAAATTTTGCCTTCAACCCATCTCTACTATGTTAGTATACGAACGCAGAAAAGCATTTGTACAATACTGAATGGGTCCCAGTGAACATATATATATTTTCATAAACCACAATACACTTTAATTCTCAGCCATCAATATCGAGCCAATCGCGAAGGCCAACATGCAGAAACTGAAACGTGGTACGGATAAAGGACTCGAACCCAGGCTAGCACGTGACAAGTGTTAGGGACTTGACCGATTGCGCCATGAAGAGAGATATAAGTTGAGCGAAACTTTTCTTATATATATATTTATATATATATATATATATATATATGTATATATATATGTATATATATATATATATATGTATATATATATATATGTGTGTGTGTGTGTGTGTGTGTGTGTGTGTGTGTGTGTGTGTGTGTGTGTGTGTGTGTGTGTGTGTGTGTGTGTGTGTGTGTGTGTGTGTGTGTGTGTGTGTGTGTGTGTGTGTACGTGCGTGCGTGTGTGTGTGTGTGTGTGTGTGTGTGTGTGTGTGTGTGTGTGTGTGTGTGTGTGTCTGTGTGTGTGTGTGTGTGTATATGTGTGTGTGTGTGTGTGTGTGTGTGTGTGTGTGTGTGTGTGTGTGTGTGTGTGTGTGTGCGTCCGTTGTGTGAGTGTGTGTGTGTGTGTATTCACCTCGGATCTGCTGCAGTCTCTGTCGAGACAGCCAGACACCACCCTACGGCAGTGAGCTCAGAGCTCTTTATTTGCCGATCTGTGTGTGTGTGTGTGTGTGTGTGTGTGTGTGTGTGTGTGTGTGTGTGTGTGTGTGTGTGTGTGTGTGTGTGTGTGTGTGTGTGTGTGTGTGTGTGTGTGTGTTGTATATTATAATCATCGATATGTAATCTCCTACTTATTGAAATTTAGCAAAAGGCCACCCTAGTCTTAATCCAACTTACTGCTGAGGTTCTTTTCGTACTTGCATAAAATCACATGAATGACCATCAACCCCGTCGATCCTA
>NC_134780.1:7892696-7910196 GCF_046742065.1 Oratosquilla oratoria | reverse complement strand
CACATTATGGAAGACTGCATCGTACATATCCATGCATGCCAATAGCACAATGTGGATTCTATACCTCTATACGGAATTTGAGGGAAAACCCCGTTCAGGCCGTGGCGATCCTCAGGTAGACCGCTCGGCGAGACAGTCTACGGGACGACAACCCCAACTTACGTTGTGGTACTCGCCTGGATAGCCGCAGCTGCTTCCAGGGATCGGTGACAGCTGTGTAAGAGCCGGTGGCAGTTGTGTGCTGTGATTGGTTGGCCCCCAGGCATTGGTGTTAAGGGGTGGTCCCACGACACAGACGCTACCACGACACAGACGCCGCCACGACTCGGTGGCGCGGTTGGTAGAGTCCCAAACTGTCACTACGACGGTCCGGGGTCGAATCCTGCCCAGGGCTGAAAATAATTTCAGTATCGCTGCGCTTCGAGTCGTTACTCCAACTCTCGTGGGCGGGGAGTTGGGTGTGTGTGTCCGTGTAAGGTCAAAGCATTACCCATAGATCGGTCATACGAGCTCTGAGCTCTCTTCCGGGAGGGAAATAGCTGTCAATCACGAGTCCAACACGTGATCCAAAGACCAAGGTAAAAAGATCAAGGTACACACACACACACACACACACACACACACACACACACACACACACACACACACACACACACATTTCATAAATTCACCACCATCAGGCAAGACCCGACCGACGGCAACGGAGGTGGACTCATCACCCTGATCTACCAGTTCATCTATTTCGTGGACACAAGTGCCACCACAAAGTCCTCTTTCCTACCACAGATAGCACCATTGAAACCGATTCAATCCAAATCCGAATAGGTAACAATTACAATAGTGAACATACACCCCCCTAATCATCCCCCACAGTTCCAAAAAAAAATTCACCCAACCTCAACCTATTTGCCACCATCCCCAACCTTGTCCTAGGTGGTGACTTCAGTGCGAAGTCGTCAGCCTAGTATGTCAACAACCCCGGCACAGTTAGAGGGTTTGATCCACAGACACAACTTGACTCTCTGACCATCTTGAACAACACACACACACACACACACACACACACACACACACACACACACACACACACACACACACACACACACACACACACACACACACACACACACACACACACACACACACACACACACACACACACACACACACACACACACACACACACACACACACACACACACACACACACACACACACACACACACACACACACACACACACACACACACACACACACACACACACACACACACACACACACACACACACACACACACACACACACACACACACACAAAGATCGGCAAATAATGAGCTCTGAGCTCACTGCCGTAGGGTGGTGTCTGGCTGTCTCGACAGAGACTGCAGCAGATCCGAGGTGAATACACACACACACACACATACACACCATCAAACCCTCTGCATTCTACACCCCCTCTTCTTCGGACATCATCTCCTGTTCCCACTGTCTGACCCCGACAGCTTCATGGAATCATCATCACCACCAAACGAGATTCACCCCAGTTGGCCACAGACACACATACACCAATTACAAGAGAGCAAAATGAGAAGCTTTCACTGAAGAGACAGAACAACAATATGAGACATAAAACATACACCGATTACAGACACAGACGCTGCTGTGCGTACCTTATTAAAATCATACAAAACAAAGATAAGAGATAATCCCCAGAGGCTACAGAAAACCACACAACCCAAACTTCACACCAGACATCCAAAGCCTCATTAGACAATGCGACACACTTAAATAAGATACACCCCACACTTATTCCTCAGAACATAACAAACCAAATCCAAGAGCTAAACAGTGAGATCAACAACATAATCATGAACACAAACCCAAAATTGGCATACAGTAACACAACATGCTTTCACATTGTAATAACCACAACGACAGTCAACTTACCCTCAAATAGACAACAAGCAAACACACTCATAGATAGTTTTGTACAGACAAACCATCTCACCCTTTACCCTGACGACCGATGCATCATTTGACGTCAGAAAGACTTTCTCACAGTCCCAGACTACACACCCTTCAAAGACAGTGAGACGAAGCACATAATACATAACCTCAAGCACTCACCCACTTGTGGCCCTGGCAATACAAGTGACATCCACCTAAAACTCATTGGACTACATGACATATATGCACTCACCAACATTGCAAACTACAGCTATTCACACAGTACAATACCCGGCATCTGGAAGCATGGGAAAGGGAAAATCATCACCATTCCCAAAACCAACAAAAACTCAAAAGTTCCAGCATCACACCACCCTATCACACTTCTCTGCACCCCGTCCAAAGTCGTAGAACACCTCATACTACAAATCGTCACACCACATACTCCCCTCGCTGAATCACAACATGGTTTTAGATCACTGCATTTCACAAACACTCTTCTGATAAACCTTATACAAAGAGTTTTTGATAGCATGAATTCGGATAAGCCCCCACACAGAACACTTCTCATAACAGTAAGCATTAGTAAAATTTTCAATGCCATCCCCTATTGCTATTTCACAAACAAAATGTATAATACAAACATGCACAAAAATACCAAAAGATGGCTGGCCAATTATCTGGGAGGTAGAAATGCCTATGTGTCATATAATGGCCAATCATTGCACTCCAGAAACTGTAAGAACTGAGTACTACAGAGCTTAGTTCTATATTCGACGCTCTTTAATCTATACATGCACGATGTATCCACACCCGATACCTTAGAAATACAAAACCTCTTCTTACACAGACGATATAGTTGTATGCACACATCATAACGCGAACAAAGCTGCAGAAATACTACAACAATACCTCAGTGAGTCGTGACTGGTCGGGCAGACAGTCTGGGGAACAACAACAACAACAACAACAACAACAACAACAACAACAACAACAACAACAACAACAACAACAACAACAACAACAACAACAACAACAACAACAACAACAACAACAACAACAACAACAACAACAACAACAACAACAACAACAACAACAACAACAACAAATAACAACAACAACTCACATTAAGTTTGAAGACAAAATTGGAATGATACATAAGTGGCTACGCCGCGCAGGGGCTACCCACCAACACACTATCATAAAAGAGTACAAGCGATGAAAATGTTATTAACTGTGATTCATGCCATGCATTTGCCTTTACCATATCTAATAAAGATTAGTTAAGATACAAAGGCTGCCAGATGTCGATTTTTTACTGCCGTAGCTGGTGTTGCTTTTCTTACACCTGGAGAATTTATGATTGGTCACCTCGCTTTGTGGAAAAACTATATCAGTTTACTACAAAAGTTAATCTAAACTATGGGTGATTCAATTCCTTTTAAAATCAACGTAGATGATATTGACTGCATGATTTTAACAGTTGATATGTCAAGGATATTAGTGCTAAAGTCAGTCAGTGTTTTTTTTTTATATAATTAGAAACATCATTCAAGAATGTTTATCATTTTCAACTTCTATTTCTCCTTTCTATTGTCCTACACATATATCTCATTAACTTCTTCTCTATGACTACTTCTGATCGCGATAGTTTCCCCAGGAACAGAAGGTTTGATTATCGATAAATAAAGGGAATGGAACCCGTATTGCCACTTTATCATGCGGTATTGTAGTTTGAAATTCTGTCTGCCTTAACTTCAAGAACTTTACACTGCAGAATGATAATTACAGGTTGAATAATATTGAATACTGGTTTATTATTACAGTTATATACTGAAACAGAAGCCATAATAATAAAAAATATCCCAACTTAGGCTCATCAAACTTAACCTAACTATATCTGTCTTTGAAGGATATATTATAATTCCAATTTTTCTTATTCTTAGTTTGAATCAATCGCATTTGTGCTGCTGCGCATTCGTGAATCATAGTGTTCTCTGGGCATGTTTTGTAAATTCGTGATGTGATCTACATTTCCATAAACATCTCGAATGCACACCCAGTCTTGCATTACTTTCATTCCCCAGGTTGCCAGAAATTGAGTGCGACACGTTCTTATGGTAACATAAAGTTATACTGTTTTATTTACCAAAACAAATATGAATTTGCTGCAGCAAAGATGTTATATACTTCTCCGCATATAGATACAAATAGTGCAATGGTCCCAATGAGGAAAAGGAAGAGCCAGACAAATATCTATCTTTTGATAGTAATCTTTCATGAGAACCAAAGCTAGAGCACTGCCGTAACAAATATTTTAAAGGAAAGTCTAATTTGAAATATCTTTGAACCCATCTCGTCTGACCACGTCCATACGGGGTTACGCTCAATATATTTATCCAATATTTTGGTCAAGTACAAAATTGCATGATTACAGTCAATGACTGCTTGGAATATGGAATTTGCACGTTTGACCTTGATATATTAAAGCATGGTTGTGTCGCAGGATGTTGTTTGGAATCAAGTTCGGTTTCCTATGGACCTCTTTAAAAATGGCTGGAACGGCCGACTTTATTCAAATTTGCTGGTTCTAGAATAACAGATTTGAAGAAAATCTTGAGTCTTTTATATCTTTAGGTAATGTTTGATTGGCCCTATGGATAGTGTGAGAGAAATGGAAATTCTATCGGAGAGAACCTTGTGAAATGCGCGCGTGTGTGTGTGTAGGTGTGTGTGTGTGTGTGTGTGTGTGTGTGTGTGTGTGTGTGTGTGTGTGTGTGTGTGTGTGTGTGTGTGTGTGTGTGTGTGTGTGTGTGTGTGTGTGTGTGTGTGTATGTGTGTATGCGTGTGTGTGCGTGCATGCGTGTATGTGTGTGTGTGTGTGTGTGTGTGTGTGTGTGTGTGTGTGTGTGTGTGTGTGTGTGTGTGTGTGTGTGTGTGTGTGTGTGTGTGTGTGTGTGTGTGTGTGTGTGTGTGTGTGTGTGTGTGTGTGTGTGTGTGTGTGTGTGTGTGTGTGTGTGTGTGCGCTCGCTCGCTTGAGCGCAAGCACCCAGGCACTATTTCAGACATAGAATGAGTAAATGGTAACTTTTAAGAGCGCAAAAAACTTCCCTCAAGAACTATTAAGTCTCGGTTGGTGGCCTTATCTCGATGACGTCACAGGCTCCATCAGACATTCATGAGCAGTCAATCCTCCGGCCTTCGAAGCTTCCGGTGAAGAGACTCTTGATGCATAGGAAGTGGGACTTGCCCTGAAAAGATGACCCTTGACATTTGAAATCGGTTGAAATGTTAACCTTTTTAACGCGATGTCTTGACGATTCTATGTAAGAAGAACTCCAGATAACCTGGATTCTCAATCGATAGAGACACTGTTCCTTAGTGTACCTTTAAGTACACTGAATTGTCATCAGCATAACAAAAATCTACAAACTATGATACTTTGCAGGTTAACTTGACTTTAACTCCTCTTTAGATAATATAAACATCCCAGTAAGGGACCTTGCCTGTATGCTGGGTAGCGCACTGGACAGTGACATTACCTGGACCCACATCCCCTCACACAGAGAACGAAGGCCAAGGCTGCGCTGGGGAGGTTTAAGCGCTTCAAAGCTGTATCGCTAACCACCAAACGTCACCTCAGTCAGGCCGTTACTATGACAGTCCCCGACCATTTTCCGTAGTTTCATTGGTTGCCTTAAATACAAGCCTTGATGTCCAATTTTCCTGCCACATGTCTCCTGAGACGGGACTCAAGGTCTAATAGATATCACTAAGATTGTTCATAACTATAATTTCATTTTCTTACAGACTTCTCCTCCTCTCCTACAAAAACTTATCCCTCACAAGCGGGTGGGCTTTCCCAGGTAGTCCTTATCAATATCCACTCCCTCTCACTTAAAAATGTATTTTGGACTTTAAAAGTTTACTAGGTAAGGTTGTAAAGCTTCTCGCAGCCATATCTGAGTTGCAAAACCTCATCTGATTATCTGCCTCAACCTTTCCACTCCGATTGATCATTGGTCCTTTGAGAGAGGTGGGGTAAGATGCGGAAAGCCTCAGTTCTCTGTGGGAGGTTGTGTCATTATCTTGGTCCATTTAACCGTGTCATGGGGCTTTCTATTTGTCCTCTGTTTATGCTTGGCAAGAGGGCAAAGTCGCTCATCCCTTTATTGGTGGCTGATTAACTTCTTTTATCTGCCCAGTAGCTTGACTCGGCTAAGGAAATCCAGATAGAACCTCAGAGGTGCTGAAACTCATCACGCTTGAAGCCTTCCAGAGATGAATTGACTCGTCGGGGAGATGCTGGCATCACTGTTTACATGTTCAAGGGCGGTAATTCGAAAGCGATAGTGAGAAATATTTAATTAACTTATTTTCCTACAATATTCATGTTACTAGGACCTTTTGATTGTACAGGGAAAGACGCTAATAAATGAAGGAATTGCGGAATTTTGAGTCACCAGATCTCTCCTTAGCCACGTGACCTTCAAAAATTTCTATTTCTGTGTCCCGGACGTCTGGGCCACAACCATCTTTAATGTTACATCCATATAATCTATACAATTTAAGCCAGTGGTTGTATAAAATGGGTAATTACATTGAAATAAAGTCGTGGCCTATATATCCAGGACAAAGGAATAGATATATAAAGTCACGTGAACTTAGAAGAAATATCATACCCACTCAATCTTTCCCAGTTCTTTTACTTATAAATATGCGAATGCATATTCATTCTTGATTTTCTTACTTATGTATAGCCACGATCTACAGTTTCTACCACACCTGGGCTGCCAGAGGCGAGGAATATATGCACTTCTGGTCGGAAAGCAGTTCCAGAGCACTGCCAACAGGGAGCGTGGTAGTAACTCATGAAGTATACCTGTATTTTAAAATGCACGTGAGTTATACAGATTAATTCATGAAGTTGAATCATCATGGCTATATGTAAGAATATTTCTACTTTAGAATGTTATTATAACGTCAGTAAGGATAGCTGTAACAGGTGGTGGATACCAAGAACTCATTGTAACTTACAAGGTAGTGGAGATTATAGATAGTTTACAACCTCAAATTTTACAATGTATCAACGAGGTTCGTTATAATCTGTACTTAAACATCTGCCTCAGACAATATAACCATAATCTTGTGTGTAGTGCAGTTTACAATAACCAGATTCCACACACATCAGCTAATATGGGTTCCAACCAATGAGAACATAGCTTGTAAGGGGGCTTCACCCAAGGATAACACGTTTTCTTAAAGCTAAAAAAAAAAGGCGAAAAGGGACAAATTCTATCAATGAGATTATTGTAATATTCCATAATTGATAAATAAATTTCAAAATATTTTCCCCTAGAAGTTCTGCCAAAATATTACCGTAGTGTACGACTAGAAATGTTTGTGGGAGCTATACCTAAGGATAGAATAATTTTTGCTTCAACAAACCATGAAAATAGAGTCGGGGGACATATTGGAATGCGCCATGTCATTGAGTTAGCATAAACAGACCTTACAAATCACTCCCACTCCATAGTAATAATAATACTTATCGTCTTACAGACTCTGGAAGCGTATCCTACTTTTCAAATAAAAACTGAAAGGTAAAACCGAAGTGGGGAGTCACTCAAGCCACTGGTGGCCACATTTGGATCATCGGCGGAGTTTCTGTAGGCATAAACATAAGCACCCAAGAAATGGGGTAATACAAACGCTGCAACTCGCTCACAGTTGCTCATAGGCTATTGAAAGTCTTGCCGATTTACAATGTTTATTTTCCAGCAAAGATGGCTGCTCCTATGTGTTGAGAATGGGTTGTAAGCAGTTACAATGGGCACAGCGTAAGTTACAACAGCTTTCACTCGACGAACGCTCTGTAGGCTGCGGAAGGGATTCACCCTTCTCACGTAGCGCACTCTTAAGAAGACAAATTTCCTCCTCACATTCCAGGTTCACTCAACCATCAAAAGCCATTTTACTTCACCTTCGGCAATACAAGTGACAGAGAAAAAAAAAAACGTGCACTAAATGAACTAAATACACAAAGCTTATTCTGCTTACCTTACACTATTACTCCTACCATTAGAGTACAGTAATAGACTACTATTTTGATTCTTAATAACTAAAATACTGCACTATACCTTAGGCTCGTCACTGTATAAAACTATATGTATATAATTCAAGAAATACAAGACAATCAAAGGTTACTATTCGAAACTATAAACTTCACAGGAAGTAATATAATTCACAGGAGGTATTCACTAGCTGGTGTCTCAGCGGCAAAAGGTGTTCAATAGCTGAGGTCAGGGATCAAATTCAAGCTCAAGTCAGGAAGCGAACTGAGCTCTGGCCAGGAAGCAAATTGAGCTGAGGTCAGGGAGCAAGCTGAGCTGAGGTTCAGGAGCCAATTTTAGCTGAGGTAATAAAGTGACCAGAGATGAGGCCAGGGAGCGAACTGAGCTTAGCTCAGGCAGGGAGTGAACTGATATATATATATATATATATAATATATATATATATATATATATATATATATATAATATGTATATATATATATATGTGTATATATATATGTATGTATATATATACATATATATATATATGTATAAATTTATATATATATATATGTATATATATATATATATATATATATATATATATGTATGTTTATACATGTAAATATATGTATATATATACATGTACATATATATGTGTATATATATATGTCTATATATATATATATATATATATATATATATATATATATATATATATATGTGTGTGTGTGTGTGTGTGTGTGTGTGTGTGTGTGTGTGTGTGTGTGTGTGTGTGTGTGTGTGTGTGTGTGTGTGTGTGTGTGTGTGTGTGTGTGTGTGTGTGTGTGTGTGTGTGTGTGTGTGTGTGTGTGTGTGTGTGTGTGTGTGTGTGTATGTGTGTGTGTGTGTGTGTGTGTATGTGTGTGTTTGTGTGTTGTGTGTGTGTGTGTGTGTGTGTGTGTGTGTGTGTGTGTGTGTGTGTGTGTGTGTGTGTGTGTGTGTGTGTGTGTGTGTGTGTGTGTGTGTGTGTGTGTGTGTGTGTGTGTGTGTGTGTGTGTGTGTGTGTGTGTGTGTGTGTGTGTGTGTGTGCATGTGTGTGTCTGTGCGTGTTTTTATGTCTGTGTGTGAATGTATATATATGGGATGATAGTTGGGGACCATTCAATGACTATTACATCAAACTTAACAATTTGTCACACAGTATTAAATTTCAAAATCGAATGGGAAGACGATAACCAAATCCTTTTTTCTAGACATATTAGTGATCAAATGTCCGGGACATTTGTTCATCACTATCTACAAAAAGCCCACACATGCTTGTAGCTACTTGCATTTTTTCAGTTACCATCCTGAAAGGGTTAAACTATGTGTTGCTTCGGGCCTCTGTTTATGAGCATTAAAAGTTTGTAGCGCCCAATTTTTTTACCAAGAATTAGAAACAATAAACTCACAATTGAGTAAGTTATGTTACCTAAAATGATTGTTGACAAAAGCTCTTAGCAAGGAAAAAAACAGTTATCATAAGAACTCTTCCTAAACAAGCATACAACAGAGTAGGGATAATAACTGTATCAAAATTCCATGCAATCATTCATTGGACGAAGTATCTAAAATGTTACTACTAGAAAAAATTAGATTAGTCTTTAATTATCTCAATAAAAAAAATTCATAAAGTAGTGAACATACATCACAGACCCAAAGTTGTGTGTGTGTGTGTGTGTGTGTGTGTGTGTGTGTGTGTGTGTGTGTGTGTGTGTGTGTGTGTGTGTGTGTGTGTGTGTGTGTGTGTGTGTGTGTGTGTGTGTGTGTGTGTGTGTGTGTGTGTGTGTGTGTGTGTGTGTGTGTGTGTGTGTGTGTGTGTGTGTGTGTGTGTGTGTGTGTGTGTGTGTGTGTGTGTGTGTGTGTGTGTGTGTGTGTGTGTGTGTGTATAATTTGAAAAAGATTATTGTCACCCCTAACATTTACGTTTTCTTAGATCCCAATTATTTCTTCATCCTCGACGTTAGCAGTTGTTTGTAACGTGTGTTCGGTAAACCAATGTACACATTATATTATTAAGCTATAGTAAGTTAAAAATTGTTTATGTTAGTCTACTTCATGTACCCTAACTCGTGTATAAATGACCAAATTTAAAAGAACCGTAATGGCATTAACACAGATATGCTAGCAGTTAAACATCAAATTGCAGACATTTTATTTTATTTTTCAAAGAAGCGAGAGGTTTATACGAGTACAAACAGGCTTCACGATTAAAGCAAACTTACTAGACATTACAAAGGATTACAAAGGCGGAGCATGCCGACAGGAGACCTTTTGGTCCATATCTAGGTCGGATGCGAAAAAATCCTAATAATAATAATAAATAAATAAAAACTATAATAATGTAAATATCCAATAAAATACATAAACGCATAGGCACAAACAACAAATAAACAGGTAAATAGTAAATAATAATAAATTGACATAACTAATAATAAATGAGAATCAAACAGACAAATGATAACAAAACGAAAATAAATAATAATCATTACAGCATCTTGCTTAGGTGTTTATCTAAATGATTTTTAAAGCTTCGAACTGAACTACATTACTCTGCCTCTGCCTATAAGTCTTCATTGTACATAATATGGGTCGTATGAAACCTTAAACTTTTAAGTATTGTCTGTGAATTTCACGCATAGAAATTAACTATTGATGTGGCATTGAGAGACAATGTTCATATATTACTTCACACTTTGACAATTTGCTCAGATTTGCTAGAGGTGAAATCATGCTCCATTAACTGGGGTTGCCGATATTTTGATGAGTTATAAAGTGCCTGAGGGGTATCTAGGCTTAACACTTTAACTAGAAAATAAAGTAACTGCTTAAGTGTAGCCACTAAGAAAAGTAGAGGTTTCTATTTTTACCGGAACATGTTTCTAGTAGTTATCAAAGTTGATATTAACTAAACAATTTGCAAAAAAAAATCTTTAGTTTATTATTTATTGCAATTTGAAATCATGTCTGCTCCGGAAAAAAATGCTATCGTTTTCGTAAAAACAACTCGTGGCGCCATCTGCTTCTCCGTGACGTCACAGTAAATCATTCATCGTGGTCGATATTGAGGTCAAGTGACGTACGGTACCTGATGTCAAATTTAGTCTGTGTCCAGAAAACGATTGACGAAAAGGGTAAATCGCCAAAGAAGAAGAGAAAAGGCTGAGGAAGGAATTGTTTTGTCTGGAACTGCAGCAATTGTAGTACCAAAGACGGAATCGACGCGTTTAGCCTTCTAAAGCCGGACAAGGAACCAGCCAGATATGCAAAATACGCGTTGTAAAATACACTTGAGCTGATTTTATTTACAATTGTCTGGAACTGTAGCAATTGTAGCACCAAAGACGGAATCGACGCGTTTAGCCTTTTAAAACCGGACAAGGAACCAGCCAGATATGCAAAATACGCGTTGTAAAACACACTTGAACTGATTTTATTTCCAATGTGGCCTCGTCATTTGGTTGTGTAGCCTATTTCCCCGGTGAATCATTTACGAATCTAAAACAAATCTGCCCACTAAAAGAGAAAAAGGCTAATTTTTAGTTTCGACCATGGGCGCAATATAGCAATAGAAGATCAATTATCAATTTTGTAAATTATAATGTATCAACGTCATATGCAATTTTGTGAGCGGAAATAAACAACAAAAAAGGTGCTAAAACAGATTTCGTAAGTAACGAAGTCGTGTCGGACGAATGGTACGCCATGTTTGTTATGATAGATGCCGACGTCGAAGAAATGAAAGGATGATAAATTCGTCTACCCTAAACTAACCTAACCTAACCTAACCTGGAAGATCAGAGGGGAAAAAAAGTTTGTCAAAATATTGGAGAACCAATCTGAGTGATTCAGAGTCTGATGAGGACGTTCATAATATGTTAGTTTACACCTGCAAGTCTTTGTCACAATTATGTTTACCCTGAAAATTCTGAAGGTCTTACTGCCTTAACATGCTACAGATTATACTGCAAAGAAATAAAAAACTTAAATTACTCCAAGGTCGGATACTTGAATCCAACATGATCATTCACTGCAGGGAAATCAAACCTGATTATTTCTAAGGCACATGCTGACAGAGGCACACGATTTTTCTTTCCCAGAATATTCCAGCACCAACTTACTAATTGTATGCTATATAGCGATATTTCCTGAAATAAAGAAAGTGTTCTGTATTTAGTCATGAAAAGACAATTTGTTTTCTTGTAAACCTGTTTGGCATGAAATGTATGCTTACGTTTCCTTTAAAACCTCTAAAGTGACTATGTAAAAAAAATCATGACTCTTCATATAAGTAGATATATGAAAAAAAAAATTAGATAACATTATCTTGACAAGTTAGCAGTTTTATAAATATAGATATGATACTCATTTGTTTCACCATCAGCTTGCTCATTGTACTAAACTCTGAAGTGATTATAAACATTTTGTAGAACCCACACATCAAGACAGTTTGAATGGAATCTCGGATGTTCTATAATGCAAACAACATTGCCCCCATGGATATAATTACATTCTTGATATTTTTTCTTTGAATAACACATCCTTTATTCCGGTGTTTCAGATAACTCATAACAGCCACATGAACACCTAGAAATATAAAGCATAAATTTACATTTAAATAGATTGATATGGATTCTATACTACAGTGGAAAGTACACATGAATATGCCACAGTGGATATCTCGGTGCAGAAATACTTTGCATGAGCAACCAATCCTAGTCCCTTTACCTATAACACAAAACTAGTTCCCTACCTGACTTAAATTAAGTTACAGACCAGTGTGGCAAGTGAACGAGACATGGGGAGTACCACAATATTTACCTTGTAAACGGTGTGATTTGCACAATGCTGATAACCTTCAGCATTACTGCCTTGAATGCCCCACAATGGCCGACTTAATCACCCATAGACTATCTGTCATAAATGTATGTAAATATTTGCTTATGGATGCCAATTTACATGCACTTCTGTGTCACCTGCAATGTAGTGGGTGCTGATTGTAATTGTCTATGACATGATAATTCTGACAGACAGCTACATTTGAGTTCTGCCATCTATAATTAACACTTGATATGTTATTGCTATATAAGTAGTACAACATATCATCGTAATCTCATTTCATTTTGCTATATTGTTATCTAAAATTTCATTGTGTTGTTTGTAACTTTATTTCTTGTATGATAAGCTTATTTCAACAGTGCTGAATATTATACAGTATATCTGAATATATATATCTGACATCACCGTCACTGGTGATTCCATTCAGGCATGACAACGACGATAAGTTCATCAAGGAAACGTACCAGCTTAACCAGCTTAACCACTAGCTACAAGTTGGTCTTGGTTCTCTATAAAATTAAGTTAGGACGGCAGTTAGCAGTCGACTTAGTCCCACGGGAGTAAGCTTAACTCCCAGGTTGGAGAATTTTATAGGCCCGTTAGCTCAGTCGGTAAATCGTTGAATCTGTGTTCTCGCAAGTTTCAGTTCGAATCCGGGGACGACTGTCGGAAATATATATATATATATATATATATATATATATATATATATATGTATATACATATATATATATATACATACATATATATATTTATATATATATATATATATATATACATATATATATACAACGTTATTTCTGGCATTCTTTCAACCCCCCTCAATAGATTCATACTTGTCTACGACTGTCGGAATTATATATATATATATTTATATATATATATTATATATATATATATACTATATATATATATATATTTTATATATATATATATATATATATATATATATAATATATATATATATATATATATATATATATAAATATATATATACAACGTTATTTCTGGCATTCCTTCAACCCCCTCAAGAGATTCATACTTGTCTACGATATTCCACCTAACTGATAAATTGATAAAAAAGAAGAAAAAAGAAAACCTAATCTCTGTTATCCATTCGTTGTTCCAAGCAGTCATTATCTGGTTTACTGATATTTGGAGACGGAAATTCTTCTTCAGAGCGATATTCAGGCGTAAACTGACAGCCCATGACTATGCCCTGTTCTCCATTGCTGTCCAATATGTTTATGGAGTCGAGACTGCTCTCAAGAGGCGATGAAATAATTTCATCTGTATTCTTTGCTTCGCTAAAAAAATTTGCTGACACGGCTGTGTATATTTGTGACGTCATCACCAAAACATGGCGCTACGTGTCGTGTTTGAATATGTAAACTAGTGGACGACAAATATTTTCGACAAAAAGTCACTCAATTTTTTTTTTTTTTGAGATGATATATTTGTTTTAAAAATGATTCTCGTGAAATTTGATGAAAAAAAAGTTAAGTTGTACCTATGCATGGCGATTACCTTACCTTTTTCCCGCGCTTGCCCACTACCAAAACACCTTTTCTGTTCCTTACTCCACCTCCACTTCCTCCCTTTTCCATCTCCTCATCCCCCTCTTCTTCTTCCTCCTCCACAACTCCCACTTTCTCCACCTTTTACATCTTCCCATTCACCTTTTCTATCACTCCCTCATTCGTGTCCTCCTACTACTCCTCCTACTCTTGCATTCTCCTCTCTAACATCTTAATCATCCTCCTCTTCCTTCTCCTCCTCTTCCTTCTCCTCCTCTTCCTCCTCCTCCTCTTCCTCCTCCTTCTTCTTTTGTACCTTCTTCCCATGCACCTCCCCTTCCTCCCTCATCCTCTCCTTGTTCTCCTTCCTCCTCTTCCTGCATTCCTTACTTGCGGCGAAGGTCGAGGTGAGGGCGGTTCGAATCCTGCCACCAGCGAAGTTGAACCAAGGGTATGGTTCATTAGATTCCACGCTACAAAGCCCTCTGTGAGGGGAACCGTTCTAGCCTCCCGGTAGGGGGGGGGGAGTGTGTGACGTTAAACCATATCATCATCATCCTTTTCCTCATCTCCCGCTATTCCTCCTTATCCACCTCTTCCCTTTATCCTGTTCATCAAGCACTCTCGCTTTCCAGCCTCTTCATCATGATCCTTGACTATCTCCTAAGATTATTCTCCTTGTTAGCCTTATGTCACACTTTCAAGCCTTTTTGGAACTATAGAAGAAGATAACTTTACACCAGGGCCTTGTAGGTATGGTCAAATCCTCTTAAAGCGCGAAAAGAGGCGAGACCAACAAGTATTTGTGGGGTAACAGTAATTCGGTGAATACTTATTAAAGACAGAAGTAATGTTAATGATGAAAGACTCAAGATATGATATATACCACATGTGCAGAGTAAGAAGGAAATTCGCATACATACAATAACCACGGTTACTTTTATAGTACCAATATGTAGAATCACCAGAAAAAAAGATAATACAAATATCAATTGGAGTTTGATGACAAGATATGACAAGTTTGTAATAGCTGTTTCATATATATATAATTTTTCATTCCAAAAAAATGTTCACTAAAAATGTCTTTGAATTTCATGATTAATAAGATTTTGTAGTATAACACACAAAGCAAATTGGTTATAACATAACGCCTTTTCCCGCATCTGTCGGTACTTTCTCAGTTACAGGTATGTAAATGAACTATGGATAAGTACCTAGGCGTGGGCTCCGAAAGGTACATTCCTAGATGTTTATATGATGACGTCACGCAAGCAGGCTGCCTGCGGCCACAGATCCCCCTTCGCTCCCTCTAAATGCTTGATGTTTATCAACTATATACTTAAATTTGCTTGTATTTCTTTTAAATTGTCAGAATTCAGTGACGATAGAAGACATCATTGAGCTCACATTCGATGATTAGTAATAAAATAAGAATGATTTCATGAATGATAGGTAAAGTTTAGGGTACTTGTAGACTAACATGAGTGTACAATTGAAAAACAATGATAACTTATATGCAGTGGAGTTAACTTCTCTACTACCTATATTCAGTACTCTATGAGGAATAGGACGGGAGGGCCATGGGGCAAAATATGAACATAAGTGTTTTGTAATGAATTATCACATTTCCTATGACGTTATGATATCTATCTGTCTATGTATCTATATATATATGTATATAAATATATATATATATATACATATATATATATACTGTATATATAGACATATATATGTATATATGATATATATATATGTATATATATATGTATGTGTATATGTATGTATGTATGTATATATATACATATATATATAAATATATATATATACATATATATATATATATATATGTATATATATATATATATATATATATATATACAAAGTTGCACAATCGAAACTGAAAATGAATACAAATTGGGTTGCCCATGGAATATGTACACACACACACACACACACACACACACACACACACACACACACACACACACACACACACACACACACACACACACACACACACACACACACACACACACACGCACATACACACGCACATACGCATACACACGTACACACAAACATACACACAAACATACACACACACACACACACACACACACACACACACACACACACACACACACACACACACATATATATATATATATATATATATATATATATATATATATATATATATGTAAAAATATATATACACCTAACACCAAGATATGCTTGTTCAGAGCACGCCACAGAGACATGGCTGAGTTCTTTGAGATGGAAGACATGATGACATTCTGCAGTGACATCAACGGTCTGTTGAAAGAACTTGGGTGTGATCACGATCCTGCAGACTGGCGCCTCTTCATCGACTCGGGGAAGAACAGCTTGAAGGCTGTTTTGCTCCACAATGGTAACGAGAAACCATCAGTCCACTGGCTCACGCGTTCGGCATGACAGAGACCTATGAGTCTATGCGGCAGCTGCTTGATTCCATCAAGTACAATGACTTCAACTGGCACATCTGCGGAGACTTGAAAATGGTGGCCCTGTTGTTAGGGCTGCAGTCAGGCTACACGAAATACATGTGCTTCCTTTGTCTCTGGGATAGCAGAGACGACAAGAATCACTGGACGAAGAAAGATTGGGAAGAGCGAAAGGAGCATGTACCTGGTCGACACAACGTGAAGCATGTCGCCCTTGTCGACCCAGCCAAGATTTTCCTTCCACCACTCCACATAAAGCTCGGCTTGATGAAAAGTTTTGTACGGGCAATGGATCTGAATGGACGTGGGTTTTTATACTCAAGGAGAAGTTTGGCAACGCCTTGTCGGAGGCCATGATCAAGGCTGGTGTCTATGTTGGACCGCAAATCCGACAGATTATGAAGGACGAAACTTTTCCGACAACTCTAAACCCCAAAGAGCTGGCAGCGTGGAGGAGCTTCAAAGCTGTGACGGACAACTTCTTGGGGAACGAGCGCGCGGACAACTATGAAGAAATAGTGCAGCAGCTGCTGGAGTCCTTCAGGAAACTTGGCTCCAGGATGTCCCTGAAAATCCATTTCCTACACCAGCACCTGAACTTCTTCCCTGACAACTTGGGAGCTGTCTCGGACG
>NC_134780.1:7865196-7870196 GCF_046742065.1 Oratosquilla oratoria | reverse complement strand
ATAGGGGAATAAAAAAGAATGTCGCATTTGTCATATACAGTACCATTGTGGGTTATCCAGTGACTGAAATCAACACCAATAGTCATAACCAACAACACAAAACATACGGCTCTTATTTCAATTTCTTCGTAATTCGAAAAGTTTGATTATTGCCTTCCTCGGAAATTGCTCCAACAAAGGCGTTGTGATCCCACCGTTGATAGCAGTGAGTGAAGACTTTCAACATCTAGATGCTTGAGGAGGTGATGGTTATTAGATTCAAACAAAATCAGAGGAAAGTATATGGATATGTTATATTAATACCCTCGTATATTGACAAAAAATTACCTATAGGATCACAAGTATATAGAATCTCAAATCTATACAATAGCAGCTTTGTACACAGGCTTCAAGCAATCTTATACATTAGAAATTGACTTGTTAATATTTTTCAGCTAAGGCCGAATATGTGCCCTTTACTATATATACCGTTTTAATACCGAAGGTAATTCTACAATGATGCCAGCCTGGAAAAGGATTCCCCTCCATGGTCTCCTGATATTCTTATTCGCTGAGGCTGAGATCTTCCGTGCTCTAGGATTGAACAAATGTCCTGGAATTAGCGCCATGCTGAGCCAAGAACAACAATCTAGGAGACTTAACTGCTTGAATAAGTGCATGACGATTCCTGACTGCAGTGGTGTCTGCTACAGAGAAGATGACGGGTCATGCAGGTTCTTCGTCAATCTGAAGATTATTGACGCTCTTGCGATAGCTGCTGATGAGAACGGATGCATCATGTGGTGGAGAGGTAAGACTGTTTGACTAATAATCTAATTCTATATTATACTCAATACAATCATTCAGCCTAATATCACTTCTTTTTCTGAAGAATATGATGGTATTATTTCTATATAAAATCATATTGAAATGCAAAAATAATCAGTTTTAAAATATGAATGTTCTTGTATGAATATATCAAATATTCACCATTTTTTCCATTCAATCAGATTACCCCAAGAACTTCGAAAGATCTATTGGAAAGTACTATGAGTTTTTTTCGGGGGAGTTTACATGGGAAGATGCTGTGACTCAGTGTCAAGATTACAATGGCATTTTGGCTTCACCCATGGTAATATATATTTCTGTGTTCGAAACTATGTATTTAACTCAAGTGTTCTTGGTAGTTCATAAAATCAATGCGTATGGTATTATCAGCACCCTCAACCAGAGTATATGGCGTTGTATAATGCTGTGCGGCAGCATTAAATGTTGACTTGAAGAAGCGTCTCGATGTTTTTGGTACAAAGTGTCTTCGGAGAGTAATAGGATATCATTGGTGTTATTTGACTTCAAACTAGAAACTGAGCATTGATAATCAGTCTAGGCCAGTTACCAGCATAATTCAAGAATGTCAACTCTATGTGGGCATGTGGGCATGAGCCAACCTTCGATGGAGAAAACGAAGGGAAAATCCAACAGAAATTACGGCTGGGACAAGTTGATCAAGCTTTAAGAGAGTTGTTTGGAGTAGGAAGGAAGGGTAGCTGTGTTGGAGCTTGCTCAGAGGGACCCCTTGAGGACTGGTGACGGCGTGTGAGTCGACACGTTCTCTAACGGATGATGATGATGATGATGATGATGATGATGATGATGATGATGATGATGATGATGATGATGATGATGATGATGATGATGATGATGATGATGATGATGATGATGATGATGATGATGATGATGATGATGATGATGATGATGATGATGATGATTGATGATGATGATGATGATGATGATGATGATGATGATGATGATGATGATGATGATGATGATGATGATGATGATGATGATGATGATGATGATGATGATGATGATGATGATGATGATGATGATGACGACGACGACGACGACAACGACGACGACGACGACGACGACGACGACGACGACGATGATGATGATGATGATGATGATGATGATGATGATGATGATGATGATGATGATGATGATGATGATGATGATGATGATGATGATGATGATGATGATGATGATGATGATGATGATGATGATGATGATGATGATGATGATGATGATGATGATGATGATGATGATGATGATGAAAGCACATGTCTGGTATATGAATGTCAGTAAACACAAGTGTGAGAGACTTTCCAAATCTCATTATTTTGATAACGAAGCTGAGAGAAATGATAGAATAGTATTAGCCTATTTCCCTTCCTTGTTCTCTTTTAGTCTGAAACATAAAATCATGAGAAATATAGCCCTTCTACCATAATAGACAACAAACATAAATACAGTATCACTGTTCTTCAAGTTTTACCATTCTCCCAATATTCATCTCTAATGAAAAAGAAAGTGTTTTTTTTTTTTCAGACAGATCTTCAATAACAAATTTAGAAATCACGTCAGCCCAAGTCCCACACCACTTTATTTTTGGTTAAGAAGCCTTTTGACACTCGGGTCTACTGTTAAGTCAGTTAATATAGGCAGCTTCTTGTCTACTTTATTTATCAAACTCAGTTGTTTTAGTGATGACCACTGTCGTAGGTTTTGCTATGTAATCAAGCAGGTCAGCTTAGAAGATCAGTCTTTATTGAATAAGTAAGTCAGCCAAGGTAATGCCAATGGCAATTTATATGTGAGTAATTGCTAGGTTAGTGAGAGAGATTAGAATACGATTAAAACTTTAAGTCTATTATTTGTAAAATACATAGTCGGGTTTCCTATCTTTTAACCTCAATGTGACGGCTTCTTTCCAACATTTTGCTTATGGTTTTTTTTTTATAATTTTATCCAAATAGTCAAAGGAGGAGAGTGATGCCATCAACTACGTTTTGAATACTCGCAAAGCCTGGATTGGTGTCAACGACATAGCCAAGGAGGGAAATTTTGTTACTGCGGAATATGGTATGTATGTGAGTATTTGAAATCGATACAAGGTGTTAATTTTAAGAAGCTGATTTCCGAGAGTGAAAATGGCCGTCTCTAGTGAAAGGAATTATGAAGTTGCATAGACAGCTTACATTTAGGGCTATTTTATTTCTCTGGAGTATTCCTTCAGAAGTCTCCTGTATGTCTTTGTGATGAAAACAAAATATGTCCTATCAAAGCTACGAATTAATTGAATCATCTGAAAATAACTAGATTGTGCTCTAAAGTCCTATAACTCATTAATAGTTAGATTAATACCTAAATCTTTAGTAGATTGAGGCTATTTCTCCATCAGTATAATCAAATATAAGCATTCGAAAATGGATAGTAAAAACCGTAAATGTCTTACTATCCAATAAGCCATATGCTGAGGGTCATATAATTTTTTGTTTTGTTTTGCCTTTACATGAATTGTAAGGCCGGCCACACAAGTGTAGTTTAAACTGACAGTTACAACTGTTCAGTTATAACTGTCAGTTGAAACTGCACGTGCGCGGTTATCTCAATATCACTGAGATACCCATACACGTGCAGTTTCAACTGACAGTTATAACTGAACAGTTGTAACTATCAGTTTAAACTGCACGTGTGTAGCCAGCCTTAGGAAGAAAAAGTTTCTTCTATTATAATTTTTTCACATATATAGAAAAGGAATATATATACATATAAAATCTTAAGAAAATCTATTTGCAAAGGAAATTTCCTTCAAAAGGTCAGACATGCTGAATATCAGAAGTTGTGCTTTACATGTAACATCTCTTATTTATGATACATAAACCTCCAAAGAAGAAATATCCCCTGCTGAGTCTCTAGTCATAATCTCTTACAGAGAATAAACTCGTCTTTGCCAATATTTCTTGCGTGTTTTCCCTAATAGGCAAACGCTTTCACTGTAAACGATGAAACAAATCTTCATCAGGTCCCCTTGGTAAACTATAGTATGTGGTAAACTCAGCCATTCCAATTCAAGTAAAAGTCACAATGTTCACATCGCATTTTCTTTTTCTTTTTCTTTTTCTATAGGCCTTCCTGTGAAATATACCAACTGGGACCCAAATCAACCCCCAAAATCCTACGACACGGATCAGAACTGTGTTTTTGTCAAAATCAATGGGCTCTGGAATGATTACAGCTGTGGATTTAGGACTAATATCATTTGCTCCTACGACGCGAACTGCGAAGAGCCAGAAGCCCATTTTCTATGTTTTGCTTCAGATTCACATTAAGAAGGAATTCTAACTGGCCGATGTGAGGTAAGACAAAATGGAGAGGCAGGGCAGAGAAGTTGATGTGGTAGAGGTTGTGGGAGAGCTTATGTGAGTTCTTTCTCATTTAATGGACTTTGATTGGATTAAATGACCTCAAGAAGAACATACTTAGCCTTACTTCACACATTTCTTTGGTTTGCATAGGGAATTACTTCGTAAAGTAAAGCTCCCCCTTCCTTCTCGCGTCTAAAAGCACCAAACATGAGTAGGATCTTAAATCTTCAAAGGAAATCAGAAGAAAATGGTAAGATTATCCAACGTAAAATGACCAACGTGTTAGATCGAGTAGTGAATGACTTCTTTTCGTGAAAAGTTGATTGCCCGTCCTCTAATATTTTACCCCTGAATAAATACTTCACTGATCAGCCTCCTTTTATTGCATAGGTGTGAATGTAAACTTAGGTTTTACTCAAGATATTTACAGAAATAAACAAAAACGCACATTTCTGCTCAAATCCTAGGTTGATCATTATATAGTTACTTGCAGCACGAGCACCCCCCTTTTTTTTTTTTTTTTTTTTTTTTTTTAAGCTGAAAATAAATCTGGCCCAAATCACGCCTCCGAGTCTCGGATTTGACAAATCTGCAAGAATACTAGAGCCGAGGAAAACAAATTAACTAAATTCTAGCACTGATGAAAACTAATTATTTACATTTTAGTGATGATGAAAACTAATTATCTACACCTAGTTTAAAGAAAAATATTTTGGTGTTATTATCTATGAAAGGCTAATCTGAGCAGAATGAGTAGCAAAATAATAGAGTATATACTGTAACATTATAAGGTCTTTAAACTATAAGTCTTTA
>NC_134780.1:7825196-7830196 GCF_046742065.1 Oratosquilla oratoria | reverse complement strand
CTTTCAGTTAGGGCGAGGTGCCACTGTGGTAAAGAAGTCAGGGATATCTCAATTAACTTTCATGGCACGATGCCACCCATCTGAAAAAAAATGGCTATCTCGATCACCTCTTAGGTAAGGTGGTGTTTTATGTAACATTGGTTGTTGTTGATTTTCCAGGCCCGACGGAATTTTTTAGTAGCAAATGAGATAAGTTTATCTCAAATAGTTTTCGATTTTTATTCCATCTAAATTCAGATTTCTTTTTGTAATTGGGAGGAGGTAAAAGGCTTCACTTAGGCAAAAGAGGTAAAAGTCGATTTTCTAATCATCTGTGCATCATGCGGGGAAAAACTGACGTGTTTACTTAATGAAGCCGTTACACGTTCCAGAAATCGTCACTTTTGAGTCAGGTAGTCAGAGTGTTAGGACAGTTAACTATCAAGGATAGCAGTTGCATTAAAAAAAAGTAACTAGAAGAGATTAAGACTGAATCGCTACCGAGGCAATAGTGGAATTAAGCCATTCGTTGACTTGAGATGAGAAAGAAGTCCAGGAAAAAATAGACAAAAATTTACACCAGTAGTCCGTGAACTTCCAAACCATCACTTTGAGAGACAGATATACATGTGTATATATATGTATATATATATAATATATACACATATATACTATATATATACATATATATACATATATATATATATTATAAATATATATATACATATATATACATGTATATATATTTTACAAAAATATATATATACATACATATATATATATATATATATATATATATAGAGAGAGAGAGAGAGAGAGAGAGAGAGAGAGAGAGAGAGAGAGAGAGAGAGAGAAAGAGAGAAGAAAGAGAGGGATGAAGAACTTGATCTTCGGTTACCATAGGTGAGAGATCCCGTTTGTCCTTTATAAGGGAAGACGGGTACCATAAGGAATGGGACTTAATGGCAGCTATGACGATAAGAGGTACGTTGTTTGAAGCACCGCCGCTAAACTAATGTGGGGATGAGCTATCTTTCCCGTTGCAGATCATGGAGCTGCAAAACACGACCTCATCAGGCCATGCAACAACTCATAATTGAGTAATTTCGCTGACTGCATGATCACGTTCGAGGAAAACGGTGTATAGAAGGAAGTTATGTATATATGCATGAAGGCATATTTTTACTTCCTCGGCTGTATTCGCCTTTCATTTACATAGAAGTACGATAGGTAAAAAATCGAACTCGTACATAAATGTCTGCTTAAAAACAGAGTTTGAACAATTTAGTCATTACTGGTTATTTCTCTACTTATTCCTTATTAATCGTACTATTATACCAAATATTTTCAAACTGAGGCGCAGGTGACACAGGCGAAGCAGCACAGAGCCAAAGTAGACTTTCTGTTACAGACCTGAAGCCACAGTTTGAACTCTCTCATATTAAATGTTGATGTAGTACATCTAGAAGCATTTCAAGTGTGAGAAAAATCAAATTGTATTTCAGTTCTGTGCTGCGTCGTCTGTCATCTGCGTCTCAGCTTGAGCCGAGGCTAAACCTTAAATATATGTAGTAAGAGACGCTTTTCTTTTTTAATAAAGCACTTTCCGTCATGACCATCATAAACTCACGAGGTGTCTCGGTGGATATGATTTTCACCAAATGAAATATAAGATGCAAAGAAAGTTCCTTGTAGATTGGTCAAATAATCTATCTTGTACAAACAAATAGAAAATGTCTGAAAACTGGCGCAGTAATTTTTCCCTTAATAAAGGTAACTAGAAATGATTTTGTAAATATCTTTAAATTAAATTTTCCAGGATGTATATAAACTGTTTTCTATAATACTAATTCCCTAAGAAAATGACTGGAAATTATGAATCACATATTAAACTAGGCAGTATATCATTCAAGAATACTGTAAAATATAATAACCTAATTGCACGAATATTCTAGATTTGGACAATTCTGCTAATCACAAGAGCAAATGGTGACACAGATGACAATACGTAAACTGTCAAAAAAAAAAAAAAAAAAAAAAAATGTAGCCATGTACTAAGAAAATCGGTTCTCCTCTGGATGTGCCGTGTAATGCTAAATGGCTTTGGACCTGGGCAGTGCGCAGGAACTGGGATGGTTGTTCATCCACAAGGAGCTAATGTGAGAGGGAGACAATAGGTGGTGGGGCTTTAGAGTGTGTTAACAGTCAGGGATGAGTGCGTGATTTGAATCCACCTCCAAACGAATTAGAAACCCTCACGCTTCTGATTACGCTACCAGCACACGTACTATGTATATATATATTTATATATATATATATATATATATATATACATATATATATGTACATACGTATATATATATACATATGTATATATCTATATATTCTGTTGAAAACGACAGCAAATTCATTAGAAATTAATTTCTTTCTTAAGCTTTCTAGCTTCCGGAAAGTAGATTTCTGGGGGAATGAGAGGGGAAAAAGCAAATTTCCAATTGACATTGGTAACTTATATTAACACAGAAGTCTATGTTATATACAAAATAAATTAAAATAAACAAAACACAGTATAATAAACCGTCTTGGGTTTATTATACTGTGTTTTGTTTATTCTTATTTATTTTGTATATAACAGACTTCTGTGTTAATATAAGTTACCAATGTCAATTGGAAATTTGCTTTTTCCCCTCTCATTCCCCCAGAAATCTACTTTCCGAAAGCTAGAAAGCTTAAGAAAGAAATTAATTTCTAATGAATTTGCTGTCGTTTTCAACAGAATATGCTTAAAAGAGAATCTCCTGCCACGCTTCACGAATATATATATATACATGTATATATATATATATTATATATATGTATATATAGATATACATATGTATATATATGTATGTATATATATATATATATGTACGTATATATATATGTATATACATATACATATATATATATATATATATATATATATATATATATATATATGCAAGGTTGACCACGAAGAAAAACTATTAAAGCAGAGAACTTTCGTGTATTCACATCTTCGGTGCAAATAATACACGAAATCGCTCTGCTTTAATAGTTTTTCTTCGTGGTCAACCTTGCATTTTCAAGAACACACGCTTCCACTGTTTTTCCTGTATATATATACATATATATATATATATATATATATATATACATATACATACATATATGTATATATATATATATATATATATATATATATATATATATATATATATATACAGTATAAAATTACAATAAAAATTCTGGCTCTTCTCTCAGATATGATCCTATGACCTTCACCAGAAAAAAGTGTATAAAGATTTCTCCGAGTCTAAAAAGGCTTTCCGCTTTATCTATTGAATCATCACATGCCAATATGGAGAAGGAAATTCAACCTTTTTTTTTAACTGTGCTGTTAAGTTATAGCTCATTTCCGATGCCCACTTCTTGTCTCATTATCTCATCTAATGCATGGTCAACGTGCCATTTAGTTCCTTAATCTCTCTGACTTCGAATCTTGGTTTTCTTCTTATTTGCTTTTGTGTTCCAAAATTTTCTTAAGAAAAGAAAAAGAAAAAATCTGCACAGCGAAGTGGTCTGCATACACACACACACACACACACACACACACACACACACACACACACACACACACACACACACACACATACACACACACACACACACACTCTTACTTGCTGTCTTGACCCCGTGGGGTGAGGACATGCTTGCTGGTGCTCCGTAGTAGCCGAGGTCAGCCTGTTGACCTGACTCCACCACCCTTCTATTATTAAAAACTCCTTTTTGTTGCTGTTGACAGTGATCCTGGACATTCCATCTGCAAATCTTGAAATATTTGTGAAGTGTAGTGCCCGTGTTAGTGTTTGGCAATGTGTGTTCCCAAGCTCCGTTACCGCTCCAAATGGAGTATAACCAATATATTTATACCAACCTACACAAGGGCTTATATAAACTTGACAATTTTATCTGTCAAGAAACAAGCAAAATAATAGCAGGTAAAATGTAACCCTGTGACTGTGACCTAATGTCGCCCCACCCTCATGTAAAATGTCCTTTTTCCTTTTCATGTATATATAATCTATGTATTTCTATTAACTATGTACTTTTTGCACTGAAGATGTAATATACGAAAGCGCTCTGCTTCGTTAGTTTCTTTTTCCAAGTGGTCTACTTTCCATAAGTGAACACACGTACCCGTGTTCTTATTAGCACACACACACACACACACACACACACACACACACACACACACACACACACACACACACACACACACACACACACACACGCACACACACACACACACACACACACACACACACATACACACACACACACACACACACACACACACACACACACACACACACACACACACACACACACACACACACACACACACACACACACACACACACACATATATATATATATATACATATATATATATATTATGTATATATATATATATACATATATATATATATATATATATATATATATATATATACATATATGTATAAGTATATCTTCCAGAAACAAAAAAATACAGTAGAACCAGTCATCATCTAATTTCAAGATTAGTGCTTTACTTGTATGTTCCTGAGTCGAAAGATTTCATAAATTCAATAGAGCATAACCAGAAAATGTGAACATTTCATATCAATTATCCTATAAGAACTGTTAATATGTGTCCATTTGTGTGGAAACACATACATCTCCCGTTTGATGGCTACGCTTGGACAAAGACTGGTAATAGTACCGTAAAAATAATAATCCTTGTGATGTTAATTTTACCGCAGAATTTTTATCACCACATACTTCCTCTCTCCTCACCAACGAGAACATAGTGATTCACAATTGCAAAACTATCATTCCTAGCAACAACGAGTACAGGAAGAACAACTTTTGAAATATTATACATTGTATTCTAAATTACACAGCACATAATACTGTGACATTTCATAAGTACACGTTATTAGTCAACAATATTGAAT
>NC_134780.1:7812696-7815196 GCF_046742065.1 Oratosquilla oratoria | reverse complement strand
TGTGGCTTATGTTTTGTCTGCGACGGTATTGGGGCATATTGATGAGCATTGGTCGGGCCAAACACCCAATAATCTTATTGATGCAAAAGCCAACCCTACAAATAAAGATCATTCCTTTCTTCCTCTCCATTCCTCCTCCTTATCCTCTTCTTCCTAACCTTCTTCCTTCGCCATCTCCTTATCTTTCCCATCTTCTCAACTTTCTTCCTCCTCTCCTCTCTCCATCATCCATACTGCCCCGTCTCCTTCTCTTCTTCCTCCTACTCTATCCTCCTCTTCCATCTCTTCCTCCTGTACTTCCTCTTCTTCCTTCTTCTCATCTTCCTCTTCCTCCTCTTCCCTTTCCTTCCCTCCTGTATCTCCTCACAATCTCCATCTTCTTAATCTGCTTCATTTCCTCCCTCTTCTCGTCTTTCCCAATTTCTCCCCTTATTCCTCTTCCTCTTCCTCCTCATCTCATCCTCATCTTCTTCCCCTTCTTCCTCTTCCTCCCCCTCCTCTTCTTTATTCTCTTCCTCTTCTACTTCAACTCACCCTTTATTCTCTCCAGACATTCCCTATTTTTCTAACTCCTCCATTTCCTTCAATTCCTCATCTTCCCTAGCTTCTTTCTCCTTCTCCTTCTCTTCCTCCTCGTCCTCTTTTTCCACTCCCTTGCTCCTCGATTTCGTCTTCTTTTTCCTTCTCCTTATCATTTTCCTCTTCCTCAACCCTTCTTTCTCTCCTCCTCCTCTTCCTCCTCCTTTTTCTCTCCCTATTGTCATCTCTTCCTCTTCTCCTCCTTCACCTCCACTCTTCCTAATTGATTTCTCTTGTTTCTACTCCTCGATTTTCTTTTCTTCCTCTTTTGAAGCTACGAGTATTTACCTCCTCCTTCTTCTAGCCTTTAACCTCTCAATTTATTTATTTTTTTCACCAGAACTCTAATAAACTTATTTCCTTGTTCTCTTCTCCCTTATCACCATCCTCTTCCCTCCTTTATCTTCTTCATTTCTCTTCCTTTTCTTCATTTTCTTTTCCTTTAACTCTTAACGTAAGAGTTGCTCCTCAGGGTAAAGCAAATAATCTGCCGTTAGCCAGAATAAAATGCTAAAGGGTGCCAGTTTACGCAATGATAGTTAATCTGGTGGTTGGTAGTTCAGCCTTTATAGTCTACTGCAGGACCGGCCTATCCGCCGAGTTGACGATACAGTCTCTGTACTCTGTAAGGTTGTATGTGAGCTGGGAGGTGCATAAGAATATAAGAATGAAGGAGACTGCGAGAGACCATAAGGCCTACACTGGGTAGTTCCATGTCCATTGCCACCTGTCATCCCCATTCATAAAAATGTCTAACCTTTCTTAAAACAACCGATAGTTTAAGCGCTCACTACATGGTTACTAAGTCTATTCCATTCGTTGACTACTCTATCAGCAAACCAATTCTTGCCTATTTCCTTGCATGTGATGTTTTGGTATATTGGAATGGCTATGGTTGAAGTCATCGGCGTAATCAGCTCGACCATACTGATTAGGTTCTAGCATATAAATACAACAGTGACTTACCGCGCCTCTAGTATCCGCCTTTGTACCATGAAAGTGCTTTTGTACAGCTGCATAGAAAACTATCGTTAGTAAATCACGCTAATCATTTTGACACAAAACAACGAAACAATTTGAGACAAGTTGAAGTCTCCATCGGAAATAAGATTATCATGTCATAGTGAATCCATATGAACTCCGGAACTATTATTCGATTCATATTCATTCAGAAGGAATTCGAACAATTCGAACCCCAGAAATACCAACCCTTCGGTATCATAAGGTTATGTTCATTAGCGAATGTTTCGACACCCCTACTAACGATAGTTTTCTGTGTAGCTGTACATACCCGGTATCAAACCTGGACCTTCCGCGTCACGAAGCAGGGAAGCAAGGTAACTTATTTAACCCTTTAAGGCAAAAAAGGGAACCTCTTGACAGAATAATGTTGTCTAACTCTTGTTAAATTATCACTCTCATGGATTTAGCATTTTATTGGGAAATCGCCATCACTTTTGTCCTTACAGTCGGTATTGTTCCAAAGATGCAAGCCCCGGTCACACTATCACAACTCAAAATGAGTTCGTTTGAGTAGAAATGACTTCGTTTACAATTTTCTATTTTTTCGAATCTTCAATTGTCATATTACCTGCGCGTCATATGTTGAGGAACTGAATAACGAACTTAAAGAAATTAAACCCATACGAATATTAGACACATTAATGAATTGTGATAAGTGAAGTCTAGAATAATGTAGACGAAGTCGGCCTGCAACTTTTGAAATTCACAACATTTGACAAAAAATCGTGATAATGTGACTGGGGCTTTACCCCCAAATTCCCTTTGAAATGAGGTCATAGGTTCGAACTGTGACTACTAGTGGCTACTATTTGTTCCGGAAGTCGGAATACACAGGGCACAAGTAATGGTTTCGGTTACAAGTAAACTTCTGTTGACATGAGCTCCACAGTTTTTGGCT
>NC_134780.1:7790196-7805196 GCF_046742065.1 Oratosquilla oratoria | reverse complement strand
ATTCCCATTTGTGGTCCTGTGCATTCGCGAGTCCTATTGATCTCCGGATATATTTTGTAACTTCATAACATGATCCATATTTTCATCTCGTATATACCACCATCATGTTTTCTTGTCTTATGTTTCTGCATTTCTTGCTTATGTTGACAGAATTTGATGGCGACACGTTCTTATGATAACATAAAGGTAAATTGGAAACCATTGTCATTTCGAGATATCAGAATTAAGCCATTTTTGGTAAGGAGGGATTCAGCAATCTTTCTCCTGAAACCACAATAGTATTTGAACACTAATTTGGCCTTACCTGAGTCAGTCCAGTGGTGGAATACAAGATGATTTGAAATGGCAATTACCGACAAAGTGATCAGAGTAGACACAGCGTGAGGATGAAATGTTTATCAAAAGTACAACGTTTCTCTTGTTGAAGCCTTTTCAAGTACATAGATGCAGAATACGATGATGGTTCCTTCATAGTTAGAGTGTGTGCGCTTCATGCGGCCTACCTGTGGCTGTGTCGTGTCATCTGGCGGGTAACCTTAGTCTCGATGTCTTGTTATACTGGGTGATCCTAGACAAAGAGTAATAATGGTTGGTGCAGTCTGTCTGCTGAGTGACGAAGGATGCTGGTGGATATGTCTTCTGGGAATGAGTGAGGAAAGGACACTAGGACAGGGGATCATCGTGGAACTCCGTGGGATGCCCTGTCCTAGTGTCTGTTCAACAATCGAAACGTTGTACCGCTTATGTTTAACCAATTTAGTGACGTGGGTGGGATGAAGAAATACAAGAGTATTAATTGGAGTTATTCCGGACTAGTTTCACAGATAATCTTTGAAGAATATAATCATTTGGTGAAATTTTGCTTACAATTATAGCTATTTCTCCTCTTACTAAATGATAATAGGGCACTTTATTTTTCTTAGAAACAGGCAAATAACACCAAAATCATTATAAGTTGATGTTCTTAGTGCCCTGGCAATTAGAGACTAGAACAGAATCTTGTCCAATCGATATAGTGTCACCACATGTGCAAAACCAGAACACAAGAGATATTGAATAATGATTATTCAGCCAATATCCTCCACTTTTGGTGCACAAGAAAGCATTCTCCTCATATGAATAGACATATAGATTGAATATAGAAAACACATTAGCTTCTGATAAAACACTCGCCCAGTGGGTAGATAGGTGAACAAGTTGTAAAATTACTTGTTTATCTTTTAATAATCTTCTTTCATCACAGTGTTATTATGTCTCACAAAGTAGGTATCAATTGTACAAGGACATGAAAAAGTTTCTATACTTTTGCATTTACAAACAGCATGCTGACTTACAGACTAAGTTATACGAGGCTATACATTTAATCTCACCTATAGTCTAAAAATTTACAAAGTTGCAGTGAATAATATATAATTTTGCTGATTATTCTGCTCATATTATACTTTTACAGATACTAACATCGACAATTAATATTTTTCCTTGAAAATTGACTAAATAATTAGTTTAAATCAGCACTAAGATGTACATAATTTGTTTTCATCAGTACTAAGATGTAGATAATTTGTTTTCCTCGGGTCCAGTATTCTGTACAGATCTATGTGTGTTAAGCGTCAACCCAGGTCACGTTTCACTTGAATATAGCGATTTGAAATAACTATATAGTGCTATATAGCTACAAGTAACTATATAGTGATCGACCTGGAATTTTTGCAGAAATGTGAATTCTTGTTTATTTCTTTGAAAAGATTGAATAACATCTAAACTTACACTCACACCTATATAACAAAAGAAGATCTATCAGTGAAATATGTGTTTAGGGGTAGAATATAATAGAAAGGATAACCAAAGTTTCACGAAAGGAAGTCATCCATCACTCGATCTAACAAATTAGTAATTTTACGGTGGATATTCTTACCGTCCTCTACTGCCTTTATTTAAGGATTTCAGATCCAAATCATGTATGGTGATTTTAGACGCGAGAAAGAATAGGAAGTTCTGCCTTACGTATCACTTCGAAAGGCAAAACCAAAGAAAAGTGAAGTCAGGATACATATGTCCATTCTCAAGTCGTCATACGATCACAGTCCACTGAAGAAGAAAAAATCACCCAGAGTTTCCCACATATATGCTAAACTCTGCCACATCACCCTTGCAAACTTCTCTGTCACGTCACTCCTTCTTGTCTAGCCTCACACAGCTACAGTAACCTTCATCAACCAGTTGTATAGACACGGTAAAGGAAACACGGACTGGAGGTGAAGCTTTATTCCTGACGTTTCGTCTAACGACTTTCTCAAAGGAATGAGCATACTAGAAACATACAGAGATAATAAACCCGCCTTATGGCTCAAGGGGGTGTGCGAACGTATAGCGCTGCGTCCTGATTGGCCCGCTGAGACAGCCAATCACGAAGCGCTATATTCGCTGAAGATTTGGCCCAGGTGACGAAACGTCAGGAATAAAGCTTCACCTCCAGTCCGTGTTTCCTTTACCGTGTCTATACAACTTGTTCACATGGATTTTCTTCATCAACCAGTTAGAATTCCTTCTTACTGTGAATCTGAAGCAAAGCATAGAAAATATGCGTCTGGTTCATCACAGTTCACGTTGTAGGAGCAAAGGAATCTAGTTTTGTGTTCACAATTGTAATCATTCCAGTCCCCCCTTATTGTGACAAAAACACAGTTCTGATCCGTGTTGTAAGGTAACGGGGGATCAGCTGGGTCCCAGTTGGTAAATTTCAGAGGAAGGCCTGAAGAAAAAAGGAAAGAAAATATGATGTGAGGATTATGATTTTTACTTGAATTGGAATGGAGGAGTTTGCCACACACTATAATTTCCTAAGGGGACTTGATGAAGATTGGTTCCGTCATTCGCGGTGGATGCGTTTGCTTGTTAGGGAAAATGCACAAGAAATATGAGTAAAAGAATTAAGATTGATCTCTTTAGGAGATTGTGGCTAAAGATCCAGCAGGGGATATTTCTTCTGTGGAGTTTTATGTATCATGATTAAGAGAAGTTATATGTAAAGCACAAGTTCTGATATTCGACCTGCCTGACCTTTGGAAGGAAAATTCCTTTGCAAATAAAGTTTCTTATATATATATATATATATATATACATATATATATATACATATACATATATATATATATATATATATAATAATAATAATAATAATAATAATAATAATAATAATAATAATAATAATAACTAATAATAATAATAATAATAATAATAATAATAATAATAATAATAATAATAACAATAATAAAAATAATAATAATAATTAACAGAAGTTACATGTAAAGCACAAGTTCTGATATTCAGCCTGCCTGACCTTTGGAAGGAAATTTCCTTTGCAAATAGTATATTATATATATATTATACATATACATATATATACATATATATATATATATATATATATATTATACATATATATATATATATATATATATATATATATATATATATATATATATATATATATAACATACATACATACATATACCAAGGCTTTTTCCCCCTTACAAGGAAAAGTAAACTAACGAAGCAGAACGCTTTCGTATAATTACATCTTGAGTGCAGATACAAAGAAGGAATTATAAAATGAAGACACAGGGTACAGAGTATATGACACAGTAAAGAGGGCATTCGGAGAGGTAGGGGAAGAAGTACATATGACGGACGTTTGAACCGTCCTGGTAACCAACAAGTATGGGACAACTGTTCATAATTTATATTACAATTTAAATAAATTTGAAATTTCTTGAGAAATGTAACTATCTAATTTGTACAAACCTCGATGGAGATTAACATTTATTCCCTTACTAGATTTGATCAAACTGTATTAAATTAAATTTCATTCTATGATGTTATTTTTATATTCGATGACTTTAGTTAGCGTTATCCCAGTCAAATAGGTGGTTAAAATTGTTCATGTGGTTGAATATACCACTAGATTGGTTTCCCTCTCTAACGTATTTCTTGTGTTGATTAATTCGTGTTTTGAGTGTTTTAGGAGTCTGACCAACATACAACAACAACATAACAGAAAGAAATTTAATTGAATGCAGTTTGATCAAATCTAGTAAGGGGGTGAATGTTAAACTTCATCAAGGTTTGTTCAAATTAGATAATTACATTTCTCATGAAATTTTAAAATTATTTAAATTATAATATAAATTATGAGCAGTTGTCCCACACTTGTTGGTTACCAGGACGGTTCAAACGTCCGTCACGTGTACTTCTTCCCCTACCTCTCCCAATGCCCTCTTCACTATGTCATATATTCTGTACCTTGTTTCTTCATTTTATAATTCCTTCTTTGTATCTGCACTGAAGATGTAATTATACGAAAGCGCTCTGCTTCGTTAGTTTACTTTTCCTAGTGGTTACTTACGCATTTGTAAACACACGCTCCTAGTGTTTTTATTGCATATATACATGTATATATATATATATATATGTATATGTGTGTGTGTGTGTGTATATATGTATATGTGTGTATATGTGTACAGTATATATGTATGTGTGTGTGTGTGTGTGTGTGTGTGTGTGTGTGTGTGTGTGTGTGTGTGTGTGTGTGTGTGTGTGTGTGTGTGTGTGTGTGTGTGTGTGAAAATGATACTAACAGAAGAATATTTATCCTCTTGATAATTCATGCAAAGACAATAAAGTCAAAACAAAACAAAATAATGATAGAACCCTCATTTTATAATTTCTTGGACAATAAGACATTTACAATTTTTAATATCCATTTTTGAATGTTAAAGTTCGATGATGGAATGGGAAAGAAGTCTCAATTAATCAAATATTTATATATAAATCAGATCATTAATGAGTACTGTGACTTTAGAACTTAATCTAGTTATTGTGAGATGATTTAATTAATTTGCGGGAGCACCAAACTGTGACACGATAATTACCTTAGGATAGAATATTGCTAGACTTCATTTACCTACAGACGCGCCAAGAGCATATGATTAAAGCACGTTCAGTATCAGTAGTTTGATAAGAGACACGTTTTGTTTTAATCACGCAAATGTACAGGACACTTCTGAATGAACACTCCAGGGAATTAAAATTTCCCTTTGTGAAGGCAACTTCAAAATTCCTTTCAGTAGAGACAGCCATTCACTCTCTAAAATCAGATTACACACCAACGCAACAAACTGCATAAAACCAATTGCGGGGCATAAGCGTGTCTGTGTGTGAGTAACACCCCGCAGCGCAGCGATACTGAAATTATTTCAGCCCTGGGTGGGAGTCGAACCCGGACCGCCGTAGTGGCAGGCGAGAACTCTAACCACAGCGCCACGAGGTGTGTGTGTGTGTGTGTGTGTGTGTGTGTGTGTGTGTGTGTGTGTGTGTGTGTGTGTGTGTGTGTGTGTGTGTGTGTGTGTGCGCGTGCGTGTGTGTGCATGTATTTGTGTGTGTGTGTATGTATGTGCATGATATAGGGGGTGCGGCGGAGTTGCTTGTGTGAGCATATGTGTGTATGCGATAAATTTCCTGCAACTGGTTACATCAATGCGCGAGCTGTGTCGATTCCAAATATTCACATACGTACCATCTTCCGCAGTAACAAAATTTCCCTCATCGGCCAAGTCGCTGACACCAATCCATGCTTTGCGACCTTTTAAGACGTAGTTCATGGCATCATTTTCCTCCTTTGACTGTTTGGATAAAAAAGGCAAAATAGTGGAACGAAACTGTCATAGACGGGCTAAAAGATAACACGACTGACTATATATGTTATAAATGATAGATTTCAAGTTATAATCGTATTAACCCAACAACTATTCATATTAATCACAATGGCAAAAGCCGACAAGACTGTGAGAATAAACACCTTGTGAGATCGAAACCTTTATTAGTACTACGTTTCGCTTGTTACAGCTTTTTCAAGTACAGACATGACACACACTCTGAGCACATATAAGCCAACAGGGAAGGAACTGGGAGAGGTTATCAGGGAGGGGTGGGTGGTAGGTGGAGGGGGAGGAGGGGGACGGGTGGGACTTGGTGGAGACAAAGGAGGACATTTCGGACAGTTTGTTGAAGTGGACTAAGGGGGACATTTCATACATTTATTTAATGCGGGTAACAGATGGATTATAGGAGGGGCGATGTTAAACATGCCTCTGTTCTGCTCAATGGTTTTGAAGCTTTGAATGGCGGCCGCTTCGAGGCATTTTCTCCTCATCCTATCTGGTTCACTAAACAGAAGTTCTGCGTTATCCCAATCCATCAGGTGGTCGTTGGTGTTCCGGTGGATAACACAGGCGTTGGTGGTGATGTTGTTCCGGGAATCGTAGCGATGCTCCCGGATCCGGGTCTTCAGGTCACGGGAAGTCTCGCCGATGTATACTTTATCACATCCAGCACAGGGTATGCGGTAGACACCAGCGTTTTTTCCCCACATCTCGTCCTGGCTGTCATTCCTTCTTGAAAGCTCTTTGATAGTTCTGCTGGTAGTGGGCCAGTCCAGCAGAACTATCAAAGAGCTTTCAAGAAGGAATGACAGCCAGGACGAGATGTGGGGAAAAAACGCTGGTGTCTACCGCATACCCTGTGCTGGATGTGATAAAGTATACATCGGCGAGACTTCCCGTGACCTGAAGACCCGGATCCGGGAGCATCGCTACGATTCCCGGAACAACATCACCACCAACGCCTGTGTTATCCACCGGAACACCAACGACCACCTGATGGATTGGGATAACGCAGAACTTCTGTTTAGTGAACCAGATAGGATGAGGAGAAAATGCCTCGAAGCGGCCGCCATTCAAAGCTTCAAAACCATTGAGCAGAACAGAGGCATGTTTAACATCGCCCCTCCTATAATCCATCTGTTACCCGCATTAAATAAATGTATGAAATGTCCCCCTTAGTCCACTTCAACAAACTGTCCGAAATGTCCTCCTTTGTCTCCACCAAGTCCCACCCGTCCCCCTCCTCCCCCTCCACCTACCACCCACCCCTCCCTGATAACCTCTCCCAGTTCCTTCCCTGTTGGCTTATATGTGCTCAGAGTGTGTGTCATGTCTGTACTTGAAAAAGCTGTAACAAGCGAAACGTAGTACTAATAAAGGTTTCGATCTCACAAGGTGTTTATTCTCACAACTATTCATATATAGATAGTCCTTGACAAAACCTCAGTTTCTTTACGTATTCAACAAAGATATTCTAAGTTAATCTCTCTTTGATTGCATAGCAAAATCTACGACAGAAGTCGTCACCAAAACAACAACTGAATTTGATCAATGAAGCAAATGAAAAGTCGCCTGTATTAATAGGTGAACTTACAGAAGAGCCGGGTGTCAAAAGACTTCTTAACCAAAAATACATAGAGTGACATAAGATGAGGATTTATCAACCACGTGATTTCCGATCATGGTATTGAAGATCTGTCTGAGAAACGATATTGTTTTTGTTTTGTTTTTCTTTATATGAGTTTGATTTTAAAGATGAACGTAAAGGAGAGATGAGATGGGATATATTTCCTGTGACCATTGTTTAAAACGAAAAAAGAGGGGAGATAGGTTGATAGTATTCTATCATTTCACTCTCCTTCACTATCAAAATCGTAAGATTTGCAAGTTCTTTCATACTAGTGTTTACTGACATTCCTATCATCATCATCATCATCATCATCATCATCATCATCATCATCATCATCATCATCATCATCATCATCATCATCATCATCATCATCATCATCATCATCATCATTGTCACCATCATCATCACGATCACCACCACCATCATCGTCGTCGTCATCATCATCATCATCATCATCATCATCATCATCATCATCATCATCATCATCATCATCATCATCATCATCATCATCATCATCATCATCATCATCACCACCACTACCACCACCACCATCATCATCATCAACATCATCGTCGTCGTCGTCGTCGTCATCATCATCATCATCATCATCATCATCATCATCATCATCATCATCATCATCATCATCACCATCACCATCACCATCACCATCACCATCACCATCACCATCACCATCATCATCATCATCATCATCATCATCATCATCATCATCATCATCATCCCGCCCCACGTGATTCCCCAGAGCAAGCTCCCAGGCACTCACCCTTCCTTCCCACTCTAAACAACTCTCTTCAGGCTTGATTAACTTGCCCCAGCCGTGACTTCTGTGGGGGCGTTCCCTTCGTGTCTTCCATCGCGAGTTGTCTCTACTATGCAAGAGACAACCTTGTGAGTGGAATCAATACCAAGTACACGTGCCACATGCTCATATAGTCCGAGTTGACATTCACGAAGTTTGCTGGTGTATGCCCTAGATTGAGTCTCATAACAGTCTCTGATTTGATACAAAGTCGTTCCAGTAATACCCCATGATTTTCCGAAGACTTTTGCTACCAAAGACATCGAGACGCCTTGTTAAAGCCAGCATTCAATGTCCATGTCTTAAACCCGCACAACAGGGCAGGAAGTACATGTGACTTGAATATTCTGATCATAATCCTCCTGCATAGATATCGACAACACCATATACTCTAGATGAGTGTGTTCATAACACAATCTGCTATGTATTCATAAATAATCAGAAACGCTTGAGTGAAATGCATAATTTCGTATAAGAAAAATAAAAATACCATTGGTGAAGCCAAAACGCCGTTGTCGGCTTGACACAGGGCCAGACCCTCTGCCCACGTAAACTTCCCTACAAAATACTTGAAGCTCTTTGCAACAGCTTTCTTGTAGTTCTTGGGATAATCTGATTAAATGGAAAAAGGCTGAATAATTAATATATTCGCACAAGAATGATCATGGATTTAAGTGGTTACTTTTACAGTTCAGCATAATTCATATAGAAATAATACCGATATATTCTTAACAAAAAGAGGTGACATTTGACTGAATGACTGTATTGAGTATAAGAAATATCTAGGGTATTAGTCAAACAGTCTTACCTCTCCACCACATGATACAACCGGTCTCTTCGGCAGCTGTCGCAAGAGCGTCAGCAATATTCAGATTGACGAAGAACCTACAGGACCCGTTGTCTTCTCTGTAGCAGACACCACTGCAGTCAGGAATCGAACTGCACTTGCTCAAGCAGAAAAGTTTCCTGGGTAGTTGTTCTTGGCTCAGCATGACGCTCATTCCAGGACATTTGTTCAATCCTAGAGCACGGAAAATCTCAGCCTCAGCGAATAAGAATAGCAGGAGACTGAGGAGTCCGACCAAGGGAATCCCTTTCCAGGCTGGCATCATTGCAGACTTCCCTTCAATAATCAAATGGTATATATATGATAAGATGCACTTGTTTGGCCTGTAGCTTAAAAAAATATTAGCAGATTAGTTTATAATATTTGGCGTGCAAGTAAGGGTATATATTGATGTCAACAAAATTTATTTCAAGCTAAAATTTGATTCATTTACTCAGCCTCAAGGTACTATTCGATCCGTTGAGCCTTAGCATTTTTATCCAGGTAAAGCCACACTGTGGACGATCGAGCATCGCGTTTTTGCCTACGACAGTTACGTCAAGAATAACGAGCCTGTCAGGGCAGTTCAGCGTGAGTTTCGGCGTCACTTCAACATTCACCGAAATTATGCTGTTCCAATCCGTAATACGATTTTACATTGGGTGAATGCACTTCGTACCCGAGGTACACTAATGAAGAGGAGACTGGTGGAGACCTCACGGAGGATAAGGACCCCGGAAAATGTGGAATATGTCAGACAAGCTTTGGTGCGGAGTCTGATTCACTCCGCTCGGAGGCATTCCACGGAACTTGTCGTCAGTACTCGATCGGTAGGGCGTATTTTGCATGAAAACCTGCATTTCCACCCCTACAAATTAGTCGTTGGGCAACAATTGAAACCAAGAGACTTTGCATAGTGGCTTAAATTCACACGTCAGAAGGAAGCAATTTTTGAGCCATATGACAACCTCATTTTGTGAATGAGTGATGAAGCTCATTTTCATCTTAATGCCATGGTACATAATCAAAATGTCGTTATTAGGTCCTCGAAAATTCGAGAGAACTGCACAAAATATCACTTCACAGCCAAAAAGTGACAGTCTGGTCTGCTGTTGGAAAAGCTGCCGTCATTGTTCCTTACTTTTTGAAGACTATAATGGAAATGCTGTTACTGTATATATATATATATATATATATATATATATATATATATATATATATATGTATATTTGGGATAAAGGTCATTCAGAATACACATTCTGTTGAAGTCGACAGCAGTTACAGCATTATTCAGTTTGCAGTTTGTTTTTCAATTTTTCTAACGGTGTTCCGATCTTCGTAGGCGAGGGTACTAAGTAAGTTTCTAAAATCCATAATAACTCGAGACGTCTTTCGGCCTTCACTCGGCCATCTTCAGGAGTGTAAGTATAGATGTGTTAGGTTGAAATGGTGATTATATTTGGCTTATGTTGCCACTGGGGGAGGTGACCTTTGTGTGGAAGGTGGCGCTCCGTGGGGTGCTGTCTGTCTAAGTCCTTGTGGCGCTCCGTGTGTTGCTTGTGGGTTTCTAGCTGAAGGAAGAGTGGAGACGGGCATTTATTGAATGTTGATGGCAGGTTTTAAGTTGTGAATATACACAGCTTCCGTTATATATATATACACATATGTACATTTTGCACTGAATGTGTAATAGACGAAAGCCCTTTTGTTCATTTAGTTTCTTATCCAATGGTCCCTCATGAGTATACATTGACACACACACACACATACACACACACACACATACACACACACACACACACACACACACACACACACACACACACACACACACACACACGCACGCACACACACACACACACACACACACACACACACACGCGCGCGCACACACACACACACACACACACACACACACACACACACACACACACACACACACACACACACACACACACACACACACACACACACACACACGTATATATAAATATATAAATATATATATATATATATATGTGTGTGTGTGTGTGTGTGTGTGTGTGTGTGTGTGTGTATACATATATATACATACATACATATACCAAGGCTTTTTCCCCCTTACAAGGGAGGTAGCCAAAAAGGAAAAGGCATAAAATCATTCCCACCCATTCCATCCCTGAATACACTCCACACCCCTCCACCCTCCCTCTTATCATAGCACCTCCTGGATGACGGGACATCCCTACACCTTGTCCACTGCCCTGGTTCAGAAGCAGTGTCGCAAGACACAGCACATCCATAGCAAGGCCGCTTCATTAAATCGGCGACCCCCTCTCAAATTTTGCTCACACATACTACCTCACCCTCCATCCCCCCACCCATTCCACCTCATGCATCACAGCATCATCCATATACAACCATTCTCCATTCATCTCTGTCTTCTGTCCTCTCCCGTCCTTCCTCAACAGACATTCCCCTCTTCCCCAAAGCCCCCTTCACCTTATCCATCCACCTCATCCTAGGACGTCCCCTCATGTTCATTCCCTCCACATCTGCCTTCCATACCTCTTTTACAAGTCTTTCTTCACTCATTCTTTCCATGTGTCCAAACCATCCTAATACTCTTTCATCAACCCTATCTCCCAACTCCCTTTCCACCCCCGTTCTCCTCCTCACCTCCTCATTTCTCACTCTATCTAGCCTAGTAACCCCCATCATACTTCTCAGAAACCTCATTTCAACCACATTCAAACTCCTCTCTTCCTCTCTTATGTTCCATGTTTCTGTCCCATACAGTGCTGTTGGCACAATCACTCCTTCATACAGTCGCCTCTTAGCATCCATTCCCAAATGTCTATTTCTCATTACACTCTTCAATCCACCAAGGCATTTATTCGCTTCTCTCAATCTACATTCTACCTCCACCTTCACTCCACCTTTTCCTGTCACATTTGCACCCAAGTATCTAAAACTATCCACTTCCTCCAGTCGCTCTTCCTTAATGTTCACTTCCAGTCTACTGCCACTTTCACCCCTTGTACATCTCATCACCTTACTTTTACCCACATTTATCTTTAGCTTTCTTCTATCATATACTCTCCCAAACTCTGTCATCAACTTCCTCAATCCCTCCTCTGATCCTGCAACAAGCGCAGTGTCTTCCGCAAACAACAGCTGGCTCACCTCCCACTTTTCTCCACTTTCTTTGACCATCTCCGATCCCTGACCCCCTACCCTTGCATTTATCTCTCGCACTACCCCATCCATGTATAAGTTGAACAGCCAGGGCGACATAACGCATCCTTGACGAAGTCCCACCTTTACCTCGAATCACTCACTCTCTCCATTTCTAATCCTGACACAAGCTCTACTACTCTCATAAAAACTCTTGACAGCTCCTAGAAGCTTTCCTCCTATCCCATATATCTGCATAACCTCCCACAGTGCCTTTCTGTCTACCCTATCGTAAGCCTTTTCCAGATCCATAAAAGCCCCAAAAAACATCCTTCCCCTTTCCTATAGTTTTCTCACATATTTGTCTTACCACAAAGATCTGATCTACACAACCTCTACCCGTCCTAAATCCACACTGTTCCTCACCAATTACTCCTTCTGTTCCTCTCCTAATCCTCTCAATCAAGATCCTCCTATAAGCCTTCCCAACTACACTTAACAAGCTAATCCCTCTGAAACTACTACATTCACACTTGTCCCCTTTTCCCTTGTAAAGTGGAACTATACAGGCACTCCTCCAGTCCTCCGGCACTCTACCCTCTCTCCAGCAAACATTAAATAACCTCACCAACCAGTCCACCATCACTGTACCTCCTTTTTTTTTTTTTTTTAGACATTCTGCATGGCATCCATCCAGACCAGGTGCCTTGCCTGCTTTCATCATCTTAACAACTGCCTTCACTTCATCCTTCCTTATTTCTCCTCCATTTTCCTCACTCATCACGGTCATTTTCTTAGCATTTCCCACTGCAACTATCTTTCCCTCCCTATCCTCCTTCACATTTAGCAACTCCCTAAAATATTCTGCTCATCTTCCCCTTACTGCCTTCTCTTCCATAATCATCTCTCCATCTGGACCTTTTACCTTTTCTTCTCTACTTGATTCCCCTCCTCTTCCTCTCTTAATTTCTTTCCAAAACACCTTTTTATTACTTTCAAAATTTTCTGTCATACTCTTACCCCACTTCACATCTGCTCTCCTCTTTGCCTCCTTTACCTTTTGCTTTACTTCTCTTTTCTTTTCTTTGTACCTCTCATATGACTCCCTCGTCCTATTTTGTAACCAATCTGTGAAAGCTCGTTCTTCTCTTCTACAACCTTTTTTGTTTCCTCACCCCACCATTCACTACCCTTCCTTCTATTTCCCCCTGTCCTTCTTGTTCCACACACCATCTTTGCACACTTTGTGACTCCCTCCTTGAACCATCCCCATTCCTCCTCCACACCTAGCTCTACTCTATCCTTCACTCACTCCCACTCCTCCCTCAGCTTCTTCTTGTACTCCTTTTCCTTTTCCTTTTCATTTAAAGAGTTCACTCTAAGCACCTCTCTACCTTTTGTCCCTTTTCCTCTTTCTCCATCTATCCTCCACTCTCAACTTACCTTCCACCAAAAAATAATCTGATATTCCCCCACCCTCTCCCCTCAGCACATGTACATCCTTAACTCTTCCTATCATAATCCTATTTACCACTACATAATTCATTAACGCTCTATCTACCACCCCTCCATCCACCACCCTCTCCCATGTGTACTTATGCTTGACTTTTTTCCGAAACACTGTATTTGATATCATCAACTCTCTTTCTAGACACATTTCCACCATCAACTCTCCACTACGATTCTTTCCTGGAACTCCACATTTCCCAACCACTCCCTAAATTGGACCATTTCCTACCCTAGCATTAAGGTCTCCCAGTACTATTACATTGACATTTCTCCCTAAATCCTCTATGCACTCATTTAAATCTATCCAAAAAGCCTCCCTTTCTTCCATACTCTTCTCATTGCCAGGCCCATATGCACTTACAAAGACCCACATCTCCTTTCCCAGTTTCACCTTCATCCACATTATCCTTGAGGAAACCTCCTTCCACTCTACTACACGTTTACCTATCTCTTCACTTACTAGAATAGCCACTCCTTCCCTCCCTCGCCCTCTCTTCACTCCTGATAACCTCCCACTTACACTCCTAAACTTACACTCACCCTTCCCTTCCAACTTAGTTCACTCAAAGCCAACACATCCATCTTTCTTCTCACAAACATACTACCTATCTCTTCCCTTTTATTCTCATCTGTACCACATCCACGCACATTAAAAGACCCAAACATTAGGGTGCTGGTCGGAAAACTCCCAGACCCTCTTATCCCTTTACTTTTTCGTTTAGGAATGTCCCCTGTGGGGCTACAAGGAGAAGGATGCCTAGTCCCAATCCTCGTCCCTTTCTTCTCGGCTCTTACGATCCAAGTGGAAATATATATATATATATATATATATATATATATATATATATATATATATATACATACCAAAATGCACTTTAATCATAAGGCACCAACATCGGGAGATTCGTGGAGGTCAACATGCAAAAAATGAAACGTGGTACGGCCAAGGACTCGAACCCGGCTAGCACGTGACAAGTGATGTAGTGACTTAACCGATTGCTCCATCAAGAGAGATATAAGTTGAGTGCAATTTTTTTATATGTTCGAGTTACATACACATACACGAAATTTTGTATTCAACCCATCTCTATTTTGATAGCAGAATTGGTAAGTATACGAACGCGGGAAAGTATTTGTACAACACTGAATGGGTCAGAGTGAATAGAGATATATTTCTATCAACCACAATGCACTTTAATTCTAAGCCATCAACACCGGAAGGTCCGCGGAGCCAAGGACTTGAACCCGGCTAGCACGTGACAGGTGCTGTAGTGACTCAACCGATTGCTCCATCAAGAGAGATATAAGTTGTGCGCAGCTTTTCTTATATATTTGTATGCTC
>NC_134780.1:7780196-7785196 GCF_046742065.1 Oratosquilla oratoria | reverse complement strand
TACCTTCTTGTGACTGACCACATAAAAACATCTAGGATAAGGGGACTTGTTCACACACTCAAATCCGATCGGGAAAGGAATATATAGGACATGATCACGAGATGACACCAGGGATGACTCCAAAGACGGTGGACAAAAGTTATTCAGGTAGGTCTAAGACAAAAGGATGTCGACTTTGATAACATAGTAAAGCTAACTGAAGATTGTAGAATGTAGTATGCGCCTACTAGGACCAACCAAGAGGGTCTCAATTGGCCTAACACGCCAGGAGAGTGAGTATAAGAGGCTGGTAGAGAGAAGTGGGCAAAAAAAAGGGGTAGATGGTGAAGGTTTCATTTTTATGAATCGGCTGTTTGTAAACAGCACAGTTCGTGGGCAAAGATTTGCGCAAGCTCGCTCTCCGCCTAGAGTAAACAAAATGGCCGGGAACCTGTATGACGTGTATATGTTTTGCTGATGTAGAAATTATGTAACCTAAGTAAGTTATGCAGAGATTTATTACAGGTCACATATGTCCTCGTCCTATGGAAGAGATGAATGTGTAATGAAATTACATTTAAATCAAATGTAAAACTCACTGACACATCCATCAAATTTAACATAATAATTTACTAACAACCAAGAAAAAAATCAATCCTAATCCTAAGAACATAACACATAGGCTTTCTAAACTCCTGAAAATTAATTTTGTGTATCAGTTTTACAAGACTATGGGTCTCATATCTCACATTGAAATGACAAAAATTAATTAATTCTGTAATTTGACATGTCATCTTCAAAACGGGCCACCCAAACAGCACTATGGATGGAGATGCAGTGCCAAGTTTATAGGTACTCGAGCTGTGAAAGGCCTGACAAAAGCCTACTATCTCTATTATGGTTCTATACACTACATGTAATACAATGAGTATTTTCCTGTTTAAACTCACTAATCATTACAAAATAAACATAGATATCAATCAAATAAAGGAAGAAGAGCCACCGGCCACCACCCATTTCTAGAGGTGTCTGGGAGGCGCCCCGGTGAGCTCCGGCGGCCATGACAGTCCTTTGATAGAACGACACTGACCAGACACCAATTAGAGTAGTGAACATCAATTTTGGCAGAGGAAATGGCACAAGGCGTCTCATAATATAAGAGTCCTTCCTAGTAAGGTGAACGTATCCTATTTTGAGCTAACAGATACCCGAATTGGTTGTTTTCCCAAGTGCCAAGTCAATGCATCACACGGGGCACCATCCTCACATCTCCCGTGGTGTCCCATAACATTGAAGAGTCCCAGTTATCCAATATTTCATGACTTTGTTGATATACATATTCTACCTTCATTTAAGTACCCGTAAACCCACTTAAATCCTGTATACCAAATCTACTATTCATTACACGCGAAAAGTAAAATCAACTAATTCCTCGTAGAAAAAAAAGAACGTCCGTATGAACAAACATATACACATGCTTTTTTTTTTTACTAGAATTTACTTCATATCTAACATTCTCTCAGATAATATTCTCTCATTTTAGTTTACATTTCACTAAAATTCCGCCTTTCTGCCTTCTCTACAACTATCTCCGACCATTTTTCTCGCTTTAGTTGATTTATATTTGTTTGTTTGTTTGTTTGTGTGTGTGTGTGTGTGTGTGTGTGTGTGTGTGTGTGTGTGTGTGTGTGTGTGTGTGTGTGTGTGTGTGTGTGTGTGTGTGTGTGTGTGTGTGTGTGTGTGTGCGCGCGCTGGGTCCTTCTCTGTAAGGACAAGGAAATGTTCATACTTGTGTATCATATAGAATTTTGGATTCTATCACTTTGGACAGTTGTCATAGTCCGCCATAATCGAACAACTGAAATCCCAAGGGAGGCGGATGAGATGAGTATGGTCCCTCTCCGTTCACTTCACCTCTTTGGGCCCTAATTCGCCACCCAACACAGAATAAAAAAGTTGGAAATTTATTAGCTATTTATTCTAAGATGAGCCTCGGGTTTCGCGTGTGGGAATAAGATTCGTTAGCGTTCCAGCTTTTACACACGTGCCAAGAGTTCCCCATCCCTTATCTAGAGTTAGTCCGCTAGGTAGGGAAGAGGCCAAACGCAGAGTATGGGAGTCCAATATATTTTACGTTTCGCCCAGCAGGGCTTCTTCAGAAATATTTCTGAAGAAGCCCTCCTCTTCCCTACAGAGCTGTTGCAGTCATTGCTGCTTTTACTCATCTAGTCCGCTAGGACAGATTCCCTATTTCGCATCTGTAAGGATCCCGTATCCCTTCTGCTTTTCCTGTATGAGTGGATATCTATACTAAACACAACCACTTACTTGCCCTGTATCAGACATAGGATCGTCTGTGCAAAGAGTACAAATAGAAATAAATCCTGGAAAATCTACATGAGACGACGCAGGGAAGTTGTCCATGAGTCGTACTGAATCTGAGGGTCGGGTCGGTAATTCTTTATGTCAGGACTCCCTTTGAAACTGGCAAATGTTTAGCTGTCCAAGCGCTACTCATAATATTCATCATCCTCTTATCTTAAGTAAGTTAACTAACCAATTACCGTAAATATTAGTGCCTAAACAGCTTCGTTAGCGTTTTTAATGTCAAGAAATTTGAATATTTCCAAAATTAGCTTGAAATGATTGGCACTTATTGCCTTCCTACGTCCGTCACTCGCATAATCACTCGACTAAGTGATACTGATTGCCAGATATAAAACTCAGCAAGCCATGAATATGTATATGCATCGTGTACTACCTGAAGTTCTAAGCAGAGGACAAGGCAGCAGGCAAGTTTAATTTTCTTGCTTAAATAGACAACGGTGATAGTCCTTTACGGATGGGATGAGTTTTATAAAGTCAAATAATTTAAGGTTATGCGCGTCTATTCTTTAGTAAAACGCTGATAATCATTGGATACATCAACCATTCCTAAACTTCAGGATTGTGAGCAACCATTTTGAATGTAAGTGGTGCTTGAGCAAGTGGCTTAAACTCTGAGCGCTCAGCATAGAAACCCATTCATTATAACTTCTTATGAGTTGCTGACACTCACATTCAGACCTGATGAACCTTCCTGTAGTTTTCACTTTGTAGATCTGTAGATCATATGAATAATGAGCAATGAACATCTTTTACCCAGAAAGACCCAAGTAAAAAGAATCTCCCAACCTAAATTTCAGATTTTTATTTGCGTTAATCTCTAGCTTGAGCCAACTAGACCTAACATAATCACACTTCAAGTAACTTTACTTTATCTCTTCCAATATAACCTAATGTACCATGACCTAACCTATCCTAATCTAATCTAAACAATCAAACAATATTTACAGATTCTCACACGTTATTAACAACAGTTCTCAACTTTCTAGAGGTCATAGAAGGAATGGAGTTCTTTTCATGAGCCAAATACATTTTTGAATACTTAAATAGTTCGATATGGAATGTCTACTTTAGAGTATTTGGCATTCTCTTATATGCAAAAGTACATCAAATATTTATTAACACATTTTATCTTTGCACTATGGAAGTCATTAGGCAGTTCAAGATTCTTTTTTATCCCGAATGTATCTGTTCTCTTTTGTTAAAGAGCTCATGTTAATCACATGTCCCTTTGCCGTTGAAAGTCTATCACAAACCCGAATAAAGCTATCTAAATAAGATCATCTAAATCACATTAAAGAAGTACCTCTGGGTCCTGAGAAGAATTAAATCCTCCTATCAGTCGCCATCAAGTCCGAAGCATCATTGAAATGCTGAAATTGTTTGACACTAACCAGGAGATGCATATGATAAGGCAATAATTTAACCACTCGTTAAAATGTCTTGGCTCACCATCACAAATCTGTTCGCGCCTCCAGACGTGGCGACGGCGCCACGTTTAAAAGATTATCTTTGATTTAATGCAGACATGGAGGTTCCTCCATGGTGACGCTATTTCAAGACCTAAACATGTGTCTCAAGTTTGTGTTATACTGTTCATAAAACTTTAGAATAAATTTGCCCTTGACAGCCTGAAGAGAAAGTACGCAGGCTGGCAACCCTCATGATTGGTCGCACTTTTGATATTATATAGATAACGTTATATTCTCGTTTGTAGCCGTGGCATAGAATCTGCGTTGTAACCAACGTGGAGTAAATCACTTGTCACAGTGAAGCCTTTCAACTCTACTGTTGGCTGCGAGTGAGCTCGATAGCTTTGAGAAAACAATGTTAATGACGGCAGTTAGCAGCTTGTGTGTGTGTGTGATTCACCATGGTCTTGAATCACGTGTTGAACTTGTGATCGACAGCTATTATCCTCCCGTATGAGAGCTCAGAGTTCATATATGACTGATCTATGGGTAATGCTATGACCTTACACGCACACACAAACCCGACTCCCCGCCCATGAGAGTTGGAGTAACGATTCGCAGGCAGTGATACTGAAATTATTTTAGCCCTGGGTGGGATTCAATCTCGGATCGCCGTAGTGACGGCCGCGAACACTACAACTGCGCCATCAAGTAGTGTTTATATATATGTATGTATATATATATATATATATATATATATATATATATATATATATATATATATATATATATATATATATATATATATATATTTGGTTAAATTTAATGGCATGATTATTATTGCAGAGTTTTTTTTATCTGCCTTTTCTCTTTGAGAACCTTTTTCCTTTCCACGGGAAGCTGTCTTATAATGTCACCATATGACATTGTTTTGTATGTTGCAACTGATTATATATTATCAAAATAAAAAGACATCCGAACTGCTACTAAAGAATAATATAAGACAAAGTAAAAGTGACCTTCAGAGAAATCACGTCATATATAGGTACACCTGTAAACTTAGGAACTGTGCATCCCAACCTTCAAACTATATTGGCATGACAACAATGAAGCTCTCACGCCGGTTATCATACCACCTCTCTTCAGGAGCTCTCAAAAAAACACCATCATTCTGCTCACAAAAAAAAAAAAAAAACCCTCTAGTAGAAAACACAGAAGTGCTGG
>NC_134780.1:7767696-7772696 GCF_046742065.1 Oratosquilla oratoria | reverse complement strand
GGACCCCTTGCAAGCAATTTGTTCGCCATGAGGAGCAATCAGAGGCGATGATTTGGAGAGCAGTTGTTGCGATGTTACACCTCTTGAGCTGATCTTTATATTGTTTTTTCTCAGGCATGCGAATGACGTGACCCACCCATTGTAGCTGCCGCTTTGCTAGAGATGCTTCAATGCCTGAGGTTTGTGCAAGTTGCCAGATTTCAGTGTGTGATACTTTGTCTTCCCATGTTATGCCCAATATTATTTGAAGACACCGTATATGGAAGACCCCAAGAGCTTTCTTTTGACGTCTATAGTTGGTCCAACTTCCTGAGCTGTAGACTAGGTTGGAAATACAGATGGCTCTGTGGACGGATATTTTGGTTTCGGTTCGAATGTTTCCGTTGTCAAATGCCCGAGAGCGTAGACTTCCAAAAGATTAGGGTGCTATGTGGATGGATTTTTTACTGAACTTCATCGTCTGCATTGCTTTTTGGTGTTATTATGCTGCCAATGTAGGTGATCTGTTTTATTTGTTTGAGCTGTACACCAATTGTTTGAAAAACAGAGGACGGAACTGGGGCGGTTCTACGCTGTGCAATTCTCTGTCTTGTACTGAGATGCAGACTCATGGATTGATAGACTACCAAGTACACCAAGAGAGTGTGTTTTAGGGCTTCTGCAGAGTGAACCAGTATGGCACAGTCGTCAAAGAGTTGCAGTTCCACGCGGTGAGTGGTGGCAAGTTTGGTGCTGGCTGTATTATATCCACTCTCCGTTGTCATTATTGAGTTTCTTGTATATAAGGTTGTGACAGCAGTGAAAAACAGGTTGGATATCACAGGTGCTAGGGCGCAGAATTGCTTAACTCTCATTTCACCAGTGAAGGGCTCTGATTTTACCCTCCCGCCAATACACAGACATTCATTCTCTCATGGAAGCTTTTGAGGATGTCGAAAATTTTTGGAGGAGTACCAAACTTATAGAGGACACTGCAGAGGAGTTTCCTATTTACTGTGCCAAGTGCCTTTGCTGTTTGATAAGGGCCAGGTATAGATCACGGTTCTGTTCATGGGATTTCTCTTGAATTTGGCGTATGGAGAACATCATGTCTGCGATATCTCTGTCTTTTCCAAAGCAACGTTACGTCTAGGATAGGACAATTTCTTCATAGCAATTAGCAGGTCTTACGAGCATGACTCGAGCAAGAACCCTTTCTGCGATGGTTAATAGAGATAAGCCTAGGCTGTTTCCACAGAGTGACTTGTCACCTGTCTTCTTATAGATGGTAATTATGTTAACATTTTTTTCACTCTTGGGGGATGGTTTTGATTGCCCATATGGCTAGGGCCATTTGGTGGAGTCATTGGTGAAGAAGATGTCCTCCGTTTTTTAGGATTTCGGAGGACTAGCCGTCTGGGCCTGCACTTTTTTGGTTCTTTAGACCTTTTTGTCTTGGAATGTCTCTGGAAACTCAGGAAGGGTGTCGAGAGCTGTGATCGTGGATAGCTCTGGTAGGTGGTTCAGGATATTAGGGTCGGTGGGGTACTTTTGATTGGGAAGATTACCAAAATCTTCAACCTAGTTGTTGAGGATTTGTTTGTTTTCTTTTAGGAGAACACCCTCTGACGATCACACTGTTGTAATGTTTCGTTCCCTGGGACTGTTTATAGCTTTGGCGTTGTGAAAGACAAGTGAGTCGTGTCTGTCACCAAAGCCTTGAATCCTGGCCTGCCACCAGTCGTTCTCCATTTTCCTTAGCCTACTCTGAGTTTCATCACGAAGGGTGAACCAGTTAGCTCTGAGGGATGCAGAATGAGAGTTGGACAGCAGAGCATCGTAGGTCTTGTTTTTGGCGACTGGAAGAGAGTGAACATTTTGAGAATTCTCACCGAACCAGTCACGACTACATTACCTTGTGAAATCAAGAACATCAACAGCAGCTTGATGGATTGTTACACAAAAGTTAACACATTCCTCGCTAATATGAAGATAGTTGTTGTTGGGGTCGAGGCAGGGAGTGGAGTTAAGGTTTTCTACAACTGTTATGCAAAGTTTTTCGATGTTTTCTAGTTCTTTAAATGAACGTATCTGGAGTCTCATTTTGGATCTTATGAGACGATGGTTGGTCCAGTGCTCCGCTCCTCTCATTGCTCGGGTCAAGAACAAGTTTTTCTGGTCTACCTGTCGCACAACAATGTAGTTGAGAAGATGCTAGTGCTTGGATATATATACATATATATATATATATATATATATACATGTATAGATACATATATATATGTATATTTATATATATACATACATATATATATACACACACATATATATATATATATATATATATATACATACATATATATATATATATATATATATATATATATATGGGAGTGTGAATGGAGGAAGAACAAGTGAAGATGGGCTTGAACTACATTATTGCTTATACGTTTCAACCAACTCGGTCTTCTTCAGTAACCTGTCTGCAAACAGCATGACACTTACATTTGTACACACTCGAAGTTGGAAACTCGGACAGGTCATCCTGCTGGATGACTGGAGATTCCCGTTTCCGTATCAGGTACATGTTTCCCCACTGAATATATAATTAATTTGCTCGTTACCTTCCATAAACATACGAAACTTTTTCTGTCATCGTTTTCAAAAGTGTTAATATAGACAGGTTCGGCCGTTCTTCTCATGTCCCGTTTTAATCACGTGTGTAGAATATCTACACCATCCCAGTGGGGCAAATGTCTGGATTTGTCGACATAATGAACGAATGAGTTCGATGTCCTGTGTGATCTCATGTATCTGTTATGTTTGGCAAGGCATTTCTCGACGCCTTGCCCTGACTCACAGTAGTGTGTAGAGGTGCATCTGCTGCATGGAATGCGGTAAATGTTACTGAAGACATTCTAAGGGGATTCATCTGCAAAATGTAAGAAAACGCTAGAAATATCTTCATGAAACCAAGTGATCTATTTTCTGAGAGGAATAGATTACATTATATTATATATTTAAATGGTGGTCCATGAAGTTACCAATATCCCAACATCTCTTTTGTGTGCATGCGAACGCGCAGGCGTGTATGTGTGTGTGTGTGTGTGTGTGTGTGTGTGTGTGTGTGTGTGTGTGTGTGTGTGTGTGTGTGTGTGTGTGTGTGTGTGTGTGTGTGTGTGTGTGTGTGTGTGTGTGTGTGTGTGTGTGTGTGTGTGTGTGTGTGTGTGTGTGTGTGTGTGTGTGTGTGATATTTTGGTGTAATTAAAAACATAATATCAACCACAATATTTTATGCAGTGGATGCCACAATTTTTTTTTTTTTTTTTTTTTTTTTTGTGCTTAGGTTCTTGATTCAACCTCCTCCAACTTTGTCCCAGAAATTCCTTGGAAATCTTCCGTCTCATTCTTCTTCATTCCTTCATTGCATGTCGGCTCATTCTTTTACTTTTCCTTATCTATTAAGTTCATTAGCACATTATCTATTCGTATTAACACTTTATTACATGTCTCTTCGTCTTAAGGTCAACTATAAATGTCGTAATTCTTTTAACAACTAACAAGACCGCATTTGGTTGCGACTTCCACATGTATATATATATGTATTGTTACGACCAGCAACGTCAGTAAAACTCCAGGCAACACGCCTCCAAATCGTGTTGTGTTTAGAAGCATGAAAGGTAATCGAGTAATCATTGTAGTGATTTTCTAAGAGTCTGAAGATTATCAGCCGTGAAGAAAAGCATAAAATCAAAACAAACAAATCAAAATGTGATTACTAATGGTATTTACAGAACAAGGCTTGATTTACACACACTATAACAGACACAAAAATGCAAATAGATATATGACCATTAATCTTGATATAACATTATCACGTTATGATTTTTACTGTGGATATGATTTTGGAGAATTGTCTCCAGTCTTGGCTTTGACGTGGGAAAACCTATTTAGCTTCGACCAGAAAAAAAAAGTCACCTGCATCCGCGTTAATTAGCCTAATTTACGTCACCGTCAGCTTGATACCCAGGATGGTTTAGGCTGGTGATTAGAGTGATTTGCTTGAAAATTTTCTTGTCTTAAGAATTTGTACCAGTTGATGTCTCGAAGACACTGCTCTACCTTGAGACGTTTATGATAATGGTGAAAATAATGCTCATGACGTTGTGACTATGATGAGAAAAAATGGTAAAGACAATGGTATTGGTAAGGGAAATGGTATTGTTAGTGGTAATATTAATGATAAAGCTAGTATTAATGCTAATTCTAATGCTGATGCTAGTGCTAATGTTTATGCTTATGCTTATGCTAATGCTAATGCTAATGCTAATGCTAATGCTAATGCTAATGCTAATGCTAATGCTTATGCTAATGCTAATGCTAATGCTAATGCTAATGCTAATGCTAATGTTAGTACTAATTCTAATGCTAATGCTAATGCTAATGCTAATGCTAATGCTAATGCTAATGTTAATGCTAATGCTAATGCTAATGCTAATGCTAATGCTAATACTTATGCTAATGCTGGATGATGATGATGATGATGATGATGATGATGATGATGATGATGATGATGATGATGATGATGATGATGATGATGATGATGATGATGATGATGATGATGATGATGATGATGATGATGATGATGATGATGATGATGATGATGATGATGATGATGATGATGATGATGGTGATGATGATGATGATGATGATGATGATGATGATGATGATGATGATGATGATGATGATGATGATGATGATGATGATGATGATGATGATGATGATGATGATGACCACCAAAGCTTAAATTTAGTCAAATCAAATATGTTCGATCCGAACACATAAGGAAGAGGAGAATGTCTTGGCAACAGATAATCGCCTCTTAGCGTCAACTCCCACATTCCATACATTTTTTTTTTTCTTAAAATACAAAAGAGATCTGTGAGGTCTAGTTCCCATTGGCGGTGTGTCTGTCTATAAGGTGGCCCAAAAGTCACTGATAGATTTTAACTTTTAATGAC
>NC_134780.1:7755196-7762696 GCF_046742065.1 Oratosquilla oratoria | reverse complement strand
CCAATAGGGGATCCGGGTTACTGGAGGTCTGAGAGACCTTTCCCAGTGCTTGTAGTGGTTCTGTCTGTGTCCAGTCTCTTCATGGATGGTAAGACGCGCAGGTCTTCGACCTGGATGTTGATGTTAGGATGGTTATTTTGTATGTATATGGCTTCCAGGAATAGTAGCCATCGGGGATCCGATTCTGTCTATGATTGTTGTATTGTGTCTAGGTCTTTTCTTGTTAATGTTTTGTTGTGGGAAGAAGTACAGTGTGACTTAACTGATCCGTTGGATAAGTGGCATCTTAGGCGTCGTGTTGATTGTGTTGTTGTCATACCAATGTAGGTGTGAGATCCACACGCCTCACTATTGCATTTTTATATTGGTATACAACGTGGTCTTCTTGTAATAGTGTTTTTGTGATGGTGGGTTGGTTACGGATAATTGATTAGGCTCTTTTCTTTGTATTGTAATAGATGATGAGTTGGGTTTGTTTTTCAGGTTATGTTGTTTGTATGTTCTTGTTTGTGATTTTTTCATCTGTCTTGTATTCTGTTGATATGTGATTATTGTAATATAATTTGATGTAATTTTTTTTTGTTAGCTGTCGGGTTATCTTCATTTGTGTACCATTTGTCTAGAATTTTTTTGTGATGTGTGTTACATCTGAATTTGTGTATCCGTTGTTAACCAGGACCTGAGTTAGTCTCTCCAGTTCCTGGTGTGTATTTCTCCATGTGGAGCAGTGTGAAAGGGCCCTTCTGACATGTGCACCGATGGTGAAGTGTAAGTAACGGGAAGGGCACTCACTCTTTCCATTCAGGCAGAGTCCAGGGTTTGTTGATTTTGTGTAAACTGTTGTTAGGAGGCCTGGCTGCTGTGCTGTGACGAGAACGTCAAAGAAAGGGAGGTGTCCATTGTTGGCTTTTTCGTAGGTGAAATTCAGTCCGGAGGATCTAATGAAGCGGGTTTTCAGGTTTTGAAGTTCCCTTTGGTCTCTTACTCATACGAATATATCGTCCACGTAGCGGCAGTAAACAGAGGGACGGGCCTCTGCTAGGAGCTCTTTCTCAATGGTACCCATGAAGAAATTTGTAAACAAAACTCCAATGGGGCTACCCATTGCCACACTATCGATTTGTTTGTACATCCATCCATTAGAGCAGGTAAAGGAAGCTTCTTTAGTGCATATCTTCAGCAGCGATCATAAGCTTTTCTCGGGGATGTTTAGAGGTGTGGTATCGTCGCAGTGGTACACTCTCTTGAGAATGAAATCGATGGTACGGTCTACGTTGACGTTCGTAAATAGATTCTCTACGTCCAACGAAGCGATGATGGCATCCTCGCTAGATGGGGAATTTCGTAGGATTTCAAGAAAACCGGACGTTGAGGCAATGGTGTAGGTGCTGGGGACATATAGAGTAAGAAGTTTGTTAAGTTTCTTGGCTATGGGGTATGTTGCTGCAGGTATTTGGGAAATGATGGGCCTGATGGGGTTGCCAGGTTTATGTGTCTTGATGTTTCCAAAAGCATACCCAAGAGAGTATTCGCCTGTAAGTTTGCGGAATTTTGGACTATACATGTTGGCGTTGATGGATGTGATGATTTTATTCAACTTTTTCTAGATGGAATCAGTTGGATTTCTTGTTATTTTTGTGAACTTTGTGGTGTCACTGAGTATGGGTTCTATTTTATGGGTGTATTTTTCTCTATAATTGAGGAGGGTTCTTCTAGATATTGAGGCATAACTTCAAGAAAACCTGATCTATAACCTTCACACTTTACCCTAATTTAAATAAAACCGAAATGCAGCTCGAATTGAATCTCCAAGTTGTAATTTTTTTAGTAACATATTGTGTGCAACATTGCCGTACAATGAAGATACCTGTATGTTTGAACTAACTTTAACACAAGGTAACAAGTGGCATGCAACAGTGTGGCATGTAACGCGTGTCAAAATGTCGCCCGTGGAACATGATGAATGCAGTAATATAAATCCCATCAAAGAATGTTGCATTTGTTCCTACCAGAAGGAGGAGAGGAACCACTGGAAATGGTTTCATAGTATTTATGACATTTATGATTTTTTTTTTTTTTTTTTTTGTAAACACGTGCATCGTGACATTATCACCTGCATAGAAAAAGTTAAAGACAACTTGACGACGAATAGTCTGAAAAATTAAATCGGGATTAAAAAAAAAAGGGGGTGGGGCTTTACCCCAGTACATAAAAAATGGGTAAACACACCTTAGATTTAGATATAACAATATGGCTAGACTGGTTAAAAAAAAAAATAATAAAAAAAAACACGCATAGAGCGAAACGTAGCAGCTAAATTAAGGTTGCCAGACAAAGGCTTCTTTCATTTTTACAGGATGAAAAATAAGTAAAGAGTAAGCCCAGTTAAAAACAACGAAGACATCATGTTTGATTCGGAGGAGAAATGAGTATTTACACAGTAATCACAAAGGAGAGGTTAGATATGGTACCTGACTGTGACCCGATTGGGACGACAGGTGGTAATGGACATGGAAGTGCCTAGTGTAGGCTTTTGGTCTCCTGCATTCTTGCAGTCTTCTTCATTCTTATGCTTTTATGGTCTTATGTATGCTAACCTATGGCACAGCTGGTCGCGTTACCGATGAACATGTAGTGCGTTACCAAATAATCTGGGGTTGCATTTCCGCCAATGCGTTTCCGATTTTAATTTCTTTAGAGCGGTCGGCGTTACTGCGTATATATATATATATACATATATATATATATATATATATATATATATGTATACATATATATATACATATGTGTATATATATATATATGTATATATATATATATATATACATATATGTATATATATGTATATGTATATATATATATGTATGTATATATATATATATATATATATATATATATATATATATATATATATATAAATATATCACTCTAAGGAAATTAAAATCGGTAGCGCATTGACAGAAATGTACCCTAGATTTTTCGGTAGAGCACTATAACACGCCCAGCTCTATAACTATGGTACTTCGTTGAGATCCGGGAGTAGCAGCTGGCTCCAGCCATCTGAACCCTCGCTCTCAGCTGCACCGAAGCTGCTGCTGCTGCTGCTTCTCAAACCACATCCTCTACAAGATACTTTTGCGGTCGCGGGACGCGGGTCACCCTCGCGTGCAAAGGGGACGGGAGGTGGAGGGTGGTTCCTCTCGGCCGCAACATTTTTCAAGAGGTGGAACGGAGGTTAACCTCAAGATCTCAAGAGGGTAGGAAGGAAGGGAGGGGGAGGAAAGGAAGAAAGGAGAAAGAAGAGTATAGGTGGAGGGAAAGGAACAGATGGAGGAGGAAGAGGAGAGAAAGAGGAAGGGAGGGGGAGGAAAGGGAGGAAGGAGAAAGAAGAGAATAGGTGGAGGGAGAGGGACAGATGGAGGAGGAAGAGGAGAGAAAGAGGAAGGGAGGGGGAGGAAAGGGAGAAAGGAGAAAGAAGAGAATAGGTGGAGGGAAAGGAACAGATGGAGGAGGAAGAGGAGAGAAAGAGGAAGGGAGGGGGAGGAAAGGGAGAAAGGAGAAAGAAGAGAATAGGTGGAGGGAGAGGAACAGATGGAGGAGGAAGAGGAGAGAAAGAGGAAGGGAGGGGGAGGAAAGGGAGAAAGGAGAAAGAAGAGAATAGGTGGAGGGAAAGGAACAGATGGAGGAGGAAGAGGAGAGAGGAAGGGAGGGGGTGGAAAGGAAGAAAGGAGAAAGAAGAGAATAGGTGGAGGGAGAGGGACAGATGGAGGAGGAAGAGGAGAGAAAGAGGAAGGGAGGGAGAGGAAAGGAAGAAAGGAGAAAGAAGAGAATAGGTGGAGGGAAAGGAACAGATGGAGGAGGAAGAGGAGAGAGGAATGGAGGGGGAGGAAAGGGAGAAAGGAGAAAGAAGAGAATAGGCGGAGGGAGAGGGACAGATGGAAGAGGAAGAGGAGAGAGGAAGGGAGGGGGGAGGAATGGGAGAAAGAAGAAAGAAGAGAATAGGTGGAGGGAAAGGAACAGATGGAGGAGGAAGAGGAGAGAAAGAGGAATGGAGGGGGAGGAAAGGGAGGAAGGAGAAAGAAGAGAATAGGTGGAGGGAAAGGAACAGATGGAGGAGGAAGAGGAAAGGAGGAGGAAGGGAGGAGGAGGAAAAGAGAGAAGGAGAAAGAAGAGATGAGGTGAAGGGAAAGGAACAGATGGAGGAGGAAGAGGAGAGAAAGAGGAAGGGAGGAAAGGGAGGAAGGAGAAAGAAGAGAATAGGTGGAGGAAAAGGAATAGATGGAGGAGGAAGAGGAGAGAAAGAGGAAGGGAGGGGGAGGAAAGGAAGAAAGGAGAAAGAAGAGTATAGGTGGAGGGAAAGGAACAGATGGAGGAGGAAGAGGAGAGAAAGAGGAAGGGAGGGGAAGGAAGGGAGGGGAAGGAAGGGAGGAGGAAGAAAGAAGAGAATAGGTGGAGGGAAAGGAACAGATGGAGGAGGAAGAGGAGAGAAAGAGGAAGGGAGGGGGAGGAAAGGGAGAAAGGAGAAAGAAGAGAATAGGTGGAGGGAAAGGAACAGATGGAGGAGGAAGAGGAGAGAAAGAGGAAGGGAGGGGGAGGAAAGGAGAAAGAAGAGAATAGGTGGGGGGAAAGGAACAGATGGAGGAGGAAGAGGAGAGAAAGAGGAAGGGAGGGGGAGGAAAGGGAGAAAGGAGAAAGAAGAGAATAGGCGGAGGGAGAGGGACAGATGGAGGAGGAAGAGGAGCGAAAGAGGAAGGGAGGGGGAGGAAAGGGAGAAAGGAGAAAGAAGAGAATAGGTGGAGGGAGAGGAACAGATGGAGGAGGAAGAGGAGAGAAAGAGGAAGGGAGGGGGAGGAAAGGGAGAAAGAGAAAGAGGAGAATAGGTGGAGGGAAAGGAACAGATGGAGGAGGAAGAGGAGAGAAAGAGGAATGGAGGAGAAGGAAAGGAAGAGGAGGAAAGAAGAGAGAAGAGGAAGTGGAGAAAAAGGAGCAGATGGAGGAGGAGGAAATAAGGAGGAAGGGAGGAAGTAGGAGAGAAAGAAGAAAAATGATTTGGAGGAGAAAAAAGTAGAGGAAGAGAAGAGAGGAAGAAAAGGAAGAAGAAGAAGAAGAAAGAAGAAAGGGGAGGAAGTGGGGGAAGAGAAGGAGGAGGGGAAGAAGGAGGGAAAGAGGGAATAGATAAGAATGAATTGGAGGAGGAGGAAGAAAAAGAGGAAAGAAGAGTGAAGGAAAAAAGGCGAGGTGAGGAGTTGAGGAGGTAAAGGAAGAGGAGGAGATGAAAGAGGAGGAGCGAATGAGGAGGAGAAAAGGAGAAAGGGAAGAAGGAGGAGGGGAAGAAGGAGGAGGGGAAGAAGGAGGAGGGGAAGAAGGAGGAGGGGAAGAAGGAAAGGGGAAAATGAGTTCTTGGGGGAAAGCGAAGAGGAGGTGAGAAGGAGGAGGAGTAGGAGAACGAGAATGGGGAGGACGGTAAGACGGAAAGGAGAAGAAGAGGAAGAGTAGGAGGAAAGGAAGAAAAGAGGAGGACAGGAGAAACAGGGGAAGTAAAGGGATTACGAAGGAAAGGGAAGAGGAGAAATAGAGAAGAAAGGAAGAAAGATACAAAGAAATAGGAGAGGAGGCAAATGAAAAAGAGAAGAGGGAGGAAGGTGAAGAAGAGATTGAAGGAGGAAGAGGTGGAGGAGGAAATTGGAGGAAGGAGAAGGAGGAGGAAGAAGAAAGAAAAAGTAACAGGAGTAGGAGATAGAGGAGGAAGAGGAGAACGAAAAGAAAAGGAGAAGGAAAAGGAGATGAAAAAGAGAAAGGTAAGAAAAAGAAGACGATGAATAGAAGACAAAGGAGCAGAAGACGAAGGAGGAGGATATGGAGGAGGAGAAGAAGGAAGAGAAGGAGGAAGGGGAAGAGGAAAGAGAGTAGATGGAGGAGGAGGAGAAGGGGAATGAAGTGGAAAGAGTGGAAGGAGGAGAGGAAAATGGAAAAGGAAGAAAATGAGGAGGAGGATAGGAAGAGGACAGAAATAGGGAAGAAGAACAATAAGAGGAAAAGTGGAGATAAAGATAAAGGACAATAAAGCATGAGAATAAATTAGAGTGGAAAAGAAATTGAAGAAGAATAGAGATAAAAAGGGGAAAATAAAAGGAAATGGAGAGGAAGAAGGAAGGAATAATTTAAAATAGAGATAGATTATAATGGAAAAGGAGAAGGAATAATAAAGAAAAATGGGTGAAGAATAGATTATGAGAAAATAAATGGAAGGAAGTATAGAAGTTAGATGAAATAAAAAAGAAAGGAAAATGAGGAGGAGAATGAGAACAGTATATTGAACTATCTGTGAAAACAATAGAGCACACATATACGCAAAATTGTGTGTGTGTGTGTGTGTGTGTGTGTGTGTGTGTGTGTGTGTGTGTGTGTGTGTGTGTGTGTGTGTGTGTGTGTGTGTGTGTGTGTGTGTGTGTGTGTGTGTGTGTGTGTGTGTGTGTGTGTGTGTGTGTGTGTGTGTGTGTGTGTGTGTGTGTGTGTGTGTGTGTGTGTGTGTGTGTGTGTGTGTGTGTGTGTGTGTGTGTGTGTGTGTGTGTGTGTGTGTGTGTGTGTTTATGCTTCTGCGTATGTGTGTGTGTGTGTGTGTACGTAACCATTAAACTTGAAGCAAACAGACACGGGAGCATTACCATTTGTTTTGATGTGCAGCGACTAGCTTCATAAGCTTAAACATCTTTGGTGTTAATAAGTCACAAAGTAAAAAACTTGCTTGTGTATCCAGTTGGCTGACCTTGCTCTGTGATGTACGGCTAAATTAACCATCATTTGTGTTCATTTCACAGAACATTGTCTTTTTTTCTAAACACCTAAGAACTGTTACTGTAAGACGAGTGGTCTTTGGGCTCGGCTCTTTATAATATGCATAAAATCTGTTAATATTTGCGGCCACATTAAAACCGCTCCTCCTTCCTCTTCCTATTCCTTCTACTATTCCTCCTTATTTTATTCTTCTTCATCCTCCTCCACTTCCTCTCCTCTTCTTCCATTTCTTTTATTGTTCTTATTCACCGTCTTATTATTTTTTTTTCTCTTCAACGTCTTACCACTTTTTCTTCTTCCACCTCATTGATAACCTCCTCTGCCTGTTTTTTTCCTCTACTATTCTTGGTTTTTGTTCTTTAGAAAATAAAAAAAAATTCTATATTGGAGTTTTTTTTCTACATTTTTGTGAAGAACCATATATTCATCTTCTTCTTCTTCTTCTTCTTCTTCTTCTTCTTCTTCTTCTTCTTCTTCTTCTTCTTCTTCTTCTTCTTCTTCCTCTTCTTCTTCTTCTTCTCCTTCTTCTTCTTCTTCTTCTTCTTCTTCTTCTTCTTCTTCTTCTTCTTCTTCTTCTTCTTCTACTTCCTCTTCTTCCTCTTCCTCTTCTTCTTCCTCTTCCTCTTCCTCTTCCTCTTCTCCCTCTTCTGACTCTTTTTCCTCTTCCTCTTCTTCTTCCTCTTCTGCCTCTTTTCTTCTTCTTCT
>NC_134780.1:7747696-7750196 GCF_046742065.1 Oratosquilla oratoria | reverse complement strand
AATCCTCAACTTGTTCATTTCCCTCAGAAAATTTGTTAGACCACCGATAGAAACTTGCTTGGATCATCTGCTCATTCCCATAGGCCTCCTTTAACATTCCATAAGCTTCTTGTTTGGTTTTCTTAAGTTTAACACAAAATTTGATGGCGAAACCTTGCTCCATGTCTCCCTGCATCTTGACAAGTGTTCACAGATCGGCAAATCGAATCAGACTGGTTCCATTACGTTCACCGCTGCACTCAGACCTACAAATATAGAAAGTTGCTAGTTAGTCATTCTATAGAATATATGTATGTATACTTCACCATGAAATAGTATTTTGATCAGATGATATCTAATGTCTCGCCTGACATTTTCTCATTACTTATTGAGCAAGGGAGTATATATATAATATATATATATATAATATATATATATATAACTATATGTAATATATATATATATATATATATACATATATATATATAAACATATAATATATATTATATATATATATATATATATATATATATATATATATATATATATATCACAACACAGTAATGTCGTAGCGCATTGGTAAAATTATACAAATGACCCAGTTTCAGAGAACAATAGGCGAAAGTAAAACGATCCTTATATTTCGATCACTATCTGTGATCCTCTTCAGCTGAAGAGGATCACATATAGTGATCGAAATATACGGATCTTTTTACTTTCGCCTGTTCTTCTCCAAAGTGGGTCATTAGTATAATATATATATATATACTAATGTATAATATATATATATTAGCCTGTTGAGTGTAGTAGGGAAGGCTTATGGGAGAATCTTAATTGAGAGGATTAGGAGAGGAACAGAAGGAGTAATTGGTGAGGAACAGTGAGGATTTAGGACGGGTAGAGGTTGTGTAGATCAGATCTTTGTGGTAAGACAGATATGTGAGAAAGCTATAGGAAAGGGGAAGGATGTTTTTTGGGCTTTTATGGATCTGGAAAAGGCTTATGATAGGGTAGACAGAAAGGCACTGTGGAGGTTATGCAGATTTATGGGATAGGAGGAAAGCTTTTGGGAGCTGTCAAGAGTTTTTATGTGAGTAGTAGAGCATGTGTTAGGATTGGAAATGGAGAGAGTGAGTGGTTTGAAGTAAAGGTGGGACTTCGTCAAGGATGCGTTATGTCGCCCTGGCTGTTCAACTTATACATGGATGGGGTGGTGCGAGAGGTGAATGCTAGGGTAGTGAGTCAGGGATTGGAGATGGTTAAAGAAAATGGAGAAAAGTGGGAGGTGAGCCAGCTGTTGTTTGCGGACGACACTGCGCTTGTGGCAGGGTCAGAGGAGGGATTGAGGAAGCTGGTGGCAGAGTTTGGGAGAGTATGTGATAGAAGAAAGCTAAAGATAAATGTGGGTAAAAGTAAGGTGATGAGATGTACAAGGGGTGAAAGTGGCAGTAGACTGGAAGTGAAAATTAAGGGAGAGCGACTGGAGGAAGTGGATAGTTTTAGATACTTGGGTGCAAGTGTAGCAGGAAAAATTGGAGTGAAGGTGGAGGTAGAATGTAGATTGAGAGAAGCGAGTAAATGCCTTGGTGGTTTAAAGAGTGTAATGAGAAATAGACATTTGGGAATGGATGCGAAGAGGAGACTGTATGAAGGAGTGATTGTGCCAACAGCACTGTATGGGGCAGAAACGTGGAACATAAGAGAGGAAGAGAGGAGTTAGAATGTGATGTAGATGAGGTGTCTGAGAAGTATGGTGGGGGTTACTAGGCTAGATAGAGTGAGAAATGAGGAGGTGAGGAGGAGAACAGGGGTGAAAAAGGATTTGGGAGAGAGGGTTGATGAAAGAATATTAGGATGGTTTGGACACATGGAAAGAATGAGTGAAGAAAGACTAGTAAAAGAGGTATGGAAGGCAGATGTGGAGGGAGTGAACATGAGGGGACGTCCTAGGATGAGGTGGATGGATGGGGTGAAGGGGGCTTTGGGGAAGAGGGGAATGTCTGTTGAGGAAGGAAGGGAGAGGACGGAAGACAGAGGTGAGTGGAGAATGGTTGTATATGGATGATGTTGTGACTGCATGAGGAGGAATGGGCGGGGGGGTGGGGGGTGGGGTAGTATGTGTGAGTAAATTTTGACGCAGCCCGAAGGGATTTCTCCCCGTCCTCTCCTTATATGCAAAGGGGGACGGAGAGGGGGGGGTCGCCGATTAAATGAAGCGGCATTGCTGTGGATGTACTGTGTCTTGCGACACTGCTTCTGACCCAGGGCGGTGGGCAGGGTGCAGGGATGACCCGTCATCCAGGAGGTGCTCAGATGAGAGGAAGGGTGGGAGGGGTGTGGAGTGTATTTGGGGATGAAATGGGTGGGAGTGTTTTTGTGCCTTTCCCTTTTTGGCTACCTCCCTTGGAAGGGGGAAAAAGCCTTGGTATATGTATGTATATATATATATATATATATATATATATATATATATATATATACATATATATACACACATATATATATATACATATATACATAT
>NC_134780.1:7732696-7740196 GCF_046742065.1 Oratosquilla oratoria | reverse complement strand
TTTTCGGTAAATCTTAAGTAAAAGGCCAATCATTTGATGAATTTTTTAACTCCAAGCTCAGTCGTGCTGAAATTCATCTTGAGTCTATTGTTGATACTCATATGTAGGCCTATAATTTTACTCTGTTGTCACGCGAAAAGAAAAAAATGCATACAAATTTTGGATGATTTTGCCACCCGCGTTTAAAATATATATATATATATATATATATATATATATATATACATATATATATATATTTTAGTTTGTCATTATCTCTCCTTCCTTTGTTGTATATATATATATATATATATATATATATATATATATATATATACATATACTGTATATACATATATGTATATATATATATATATATATACATATATATATATATATATATTTTTTTTTTTCTTTTTTTCTTTTTTTTAGTTTGTCATTATCTCTCCTTCCTTTGATGTCTAGGGAGGGTTGGTTTTCGGTAAATCTTAAGTAAAAGGCCAATCATTTGATGAATTTTTTAACTCCAAGCTCAGTCGTGCTGAAATTCATCTTGAGTCTATTGTTGATACTGGCTCCTGCTTTACGAAAATTGCTTTTAGATCCAAGAAAGAGGAAAGGTTCTTAAACATTCTCGATTCTTTTGGTGTGACTGAACCATTGGGTCTGCCGCTATTATTTCTCAAAGAAACTTCTGGAATTTTAGCGGGTAAATGAATTCCTGTTTTCGGACGTCTTATGCGATCTGATTCTTTCCCACAATACTGGATGGTTGTTACAATCACACACTCATTCCAAAGGGTGCTCCTACACAGGAGACTTCTATTACCCTTTTGTTATCACTTCTATTCTTTCTAAGGTTTATGAGCAGCTGGTCTCCTCTCGACTCCCCTTTTCCTCAGTCTTTTTAATCAGGTACCAGTATACTTGCCGGAATAGCTTGGATACAACTGACATCTTTCTGACAATAGCTCATATAGTCAGCGTTTGATGGCGGTCATAAGGCGAGAGATGTTCACTTCGACCTGTCTGCTGTTCTTAACCGTTTTCATCACATTGGTCTACCGTAGAGGCTTCGTCGGATTTGAGTAGATGACAGTGCTTCATCAATCTTGACCAAATTCTGAAGATGTCGTACTCATTGGCTTCCTGTGGATTTTTTTTTTTTCATGAAAGTAGCAGTTGCCGACAAGACCGACGAGTTAAACACCATATGAGAACGGAACCTTCATTTGTACGACGTTTCGCTTATTACAGCTTTTTCAAGTACAAGTTGAGATACATATACTTCCCCATCTAGGCTACTTCTTTTCTCTCCCCGTTCCCTCCTTTCCCCTTATTTAATCTAAAGCATACGTATCTCAATTTGTACTTGAAAAAGCTGTAATAAGCGAAAGGTCGTACAAATAAAGGCTCCGTCCTCATATGGTGTTTAACTCGTCATTCCTGTGGATAGGGTGTTCATTGATTTGTTCACTGTTCACTCAGACCTTCTTCGCGGTAGTGTTCTTGGTTCATTGTTACTTAACATTTACACTCGGGACCTGTTACTGACGATTGTTCACTCTGGTCCTCCTCAGGGTAGTGTTTTTTTTTATCTATTGTTGTTCATTTACACTAGCTACCTATTACTGAGATCAATCTATTCGGTTACTCTGATGATGACTTTACTCACGATGAGCGCGATGGCTCGATGTCGTGGTGCTCTGTGAATCTTTGAATGCTGACCTTAATCGTACCTCCAAATGATGCGCTGATCGAAACATGAACTTTGCTTTGCAATCACGCAGTGCTAATCCACAGCACAGATTATCTTCTTAAGAATGCAACCCACTTTAAATTTTAGGAGTTGCATTTAATTCATGGTTGACATTTGAAAGACATATTCAGTCCATTGCGGTTTCTACTGCTTGAGGATTTGGCGTTTTAAGAATGACATTTTTTTTTTTTTCATGATGATTCAATTTTTATTGTTCAGTTTTGCTACCCATGGAGTATAGGATATCCTCTATATGCGAAAGGGATACGTACATTTAAACACTCGTATATTGATAACTCGTATAATGAAGCGAGACTGACGCTTCGGTCGATCGTGTGGTCAACTTGGTTCTGTACAGTATTTTCATAATTTGTTCGTAGTTCTTTTCGCGCCATCGAAGCATTTGCCTTTCGTATAGAAAATATTGTCCTCACTTTCTCTTTTTCGTACTTTTGAGTCTTCGTATGTCGGAGTTAAATATACTCGTATAGGAGATTCCCTGCTGTAATTCAGTCTTACATCCCGCCGCTTCAGTTCATCTGAGGTGAATTGATTGTGTTTGCGTGCTGCTCGCTTTCTCTTTGGTGACGAGTGTGTTGCATGATCTTAGTCATCGGTTTAATGACAATATGGTTTGTATGATGTACAAAATTCAGTCAAATCATTTCCACTCACCGTATGATAATGTTTCTGGCATGCACATACGCTTTTGAACAAATGTTCCAAACCTTTTTAACACAACTTCCCACTTCATGAATTCTCAACATAAGATAAGATATAAATAAATAAATAGATAAATCAAATAAATGAATAAATAGATAAATAGATCAAGCAATCAATAAATCAATAAATAAATAAATAGATAGATAAATAAGTAATAGAGTGTTGAATAGAAAGGCTTCGCTTTATTACAAAGGTGGCAATTATAATTATCTTATATTTATTTTGCCAGGACAGAGTGATTTTTTTTCAGATTCCTCATATTATATAGAAATGTACAATTTGCACAAAAAAAAAAAAAAAAAAAAAAATTATGGCTCACTTCCGGACCATGGCCTAACCTTTTCAAGAGTTCTCAAGAGTTCTCAACCTGTTTACTTTTGTGCCGTATTCTAATGTGACGCTCCTATTTAATCTCTCTGGGATCAATTTCACACTGAATAAAATCGTCAGGCCTTCAATAACCACAACTAGTTCCTGGTTTGTTGCCACCTTTGTGAAGCTATGTGGCCCCAGAGGGGGCTCATAAACCTGAAGTTGAGAAACTCTGCTTTAGAAGTAAGCGTCTTACCTCAACTGTGTACTCATTAGTTTGCTCTCGGTGAAGAGTGGTAGGGACAAGTATTAGCGGTGTTTTCCTACCACTTTTGCTGGTCTATAAAATTGCTTGGACAGTAATATTTGCGCAACGGATACCATCTCAAAGTTTAAATCAGCGGCTAACATGTCGCTGAAGAAATTTCATGAATGCCTGTTCCTGTCATTTATGTGTTGTGTTTTATGTGATATAAATCGATGTTCCAGAATATAAGTTTATGTTAATCTTATTTTAGATTATTAATTACAATACATTTTTCTCTACTTTTATCTTCGTCTCCCACTTTCTTTATTTATTATTTCTTTGGTGATATATTCCTGTCTAAGTTTTCGGTGTTTGGGGAAAGGGGTGCTTCACAGATAACTATATTAACTACACAATGCCCAATGGTTTATCTCGTTCCGTCCAGAAAAAAAAAATTAGACCAAAGAACAGTTCCATTTAATCGTATCATCTTTTATTCGTCCCAAGAGCAATCTCTGCTTACTCGAGTGTTAATGAGAAGAGAGAATCAACAGAGCCTAATAAAATAATTTGAAGTAAAATCAAAAGACTTATCCATTCGTTAAAAGCTAGATTTTGGTAGCTTTAAAGTATTGTAATAGTTTTAAACCTTTGTCAAACAGAAGATACCCCTAGGTGTGAATTAAATTGCCTGATGTGTGTCAGGATATCTTAGACTAAGATAAATTACTTTGTGATAAAGTCAATAATTTCCATGGTTCTCGAGCCATAACAGTACCATGGTGGAACTATATATATATATATATATATATATATATATATATATATATATATATATATATATATATATATATATATACATATATATATATATATATATATATATATATCACTTGGACAAAATATAGTGGCACATTTGTAAATCATAATCACGAAGAACCCACAATAGGAATAAAAGAAATCTTAGAAGAAAGGACATAAATACAATTGAGATATGAGTAGAAGGGAAACACGCAGAGCTATAAATATGACAATCCGTCACGCAGGGTGGAATCATAGGGGAGGGGATGTGTGGGTGGAGGTGTGAGGTCAGAAGGGAAGCGGGGTCAAGATTGATGAGGGAGCGGGGCCAGGAGGGTGAAAAAAATTAACCAAACGGCTCATAGCTAGCCGTGAGATTATGTCCGGGGACCATTGACCTTTGGAGATGTTCAAGTTCTGACATTCTTCGATTAAGGTGTATTCAACTATTTTTCTTCTAAAGCTGCAGTTGGGCTCAAACAAAAACTTTGCCTTGTCTCAGTCACGACTATGATTTTTAGTACCGACATGTTGGAACACAGCGGAAGTTTCCTGGGCATACTTAACAGATCTTTTGTGCTCCGTTAACCTGGTATTAAGATCCCTTCCGGTCTGACCTAAGTACACTAAATCACAATCTTTACAAGGAAGGCTATACACTCTTGGGGCCTCAGTTCCCTTTAACCTTTGATGAACATTAACAATTTGCTTGTGTACAGTGTTAGGGTAATGGTAGGCAACTGTGAGACGATTGCTAGCAATTAATTTAAAAGAAAGACTGATGGAGTTATAATAGGGGATTTTTAAAACATCTTTGAAAGAGTGTTGTGTGGTACGAACTGAAATTTTATGGTGGCTGGCTCTAGCCTTGCTGAGGGCTTGATCCAGGAAGCAGGACGGGTATGCCAACTTCAAAAGTTGTCTTTTGATGGGGTCAATCTCCCGGTCCAAGAATCTAGGACTACAAATCCTAAAAGCTCTCAGAAAAAGTCCGTAGGCAACACTCTTCTTGACTTTGTCGGGATGGTTGTTGAAAAAGTGGAGATCTACCTAAATGGATGGGTCTCCTATAAACTGTAAAAAATAATGCTCCATCAATCCTTCTCATTAAAATGTCTAGAAAAGGGATCTGTTGACCTTCTTCCCATTCTGCTTTGAATATGATGTTAGGGGATAATTGGTTCAACTTGTCCAGAACTACCTCAAACGCACCCCGCCTATCATCCCACTCTGAGAAAATGTCATCAACATAACGGAACCAAATCATCTCAGGCGGTTTGATGGCGGGTAACAGAGCACATTCAAAGAACTCCATGTACAAGTTGGCCAAAACAGGAGATAAATTAGAACCCATGCTGCAACCGAATTTCTGTCTGAAGAATTGGTCCTGAAAAGAAAAGAAAATAGAGGAAACACAAAGGTGAACTAGATAAATGATTTTGTTGACTGAAAGGGGGAAATTATCCTGAAGCGGTTGCAGTCTGGTTTCTAGAAATGTAAGAACATCCTAAACATTGATGTTCGTAAAAAGAGAGGTTATGTCAAGACTGAGTAACTTAGCATCCTGCCTATTGACATTCTTAATTTTGGAAATGAAATCTAAGGAGTTTTTTAATGTGAGAGTTCAAAAAATGGCCAACAAAAGGTGACAAAAAGGTCTGAGAGCCATTTAGAAAGTTTACTCATACAGATGCCTCGATTGGAAATGATTGACCTCAAAGGAATATCTGGTTTATGAACCTTCGGAAGCCCATAAAAGTAGGGGGGATTAGGATTTTTAACCTTCATATTATTAATGCAATTATCCACTGAAATCTTGCAAACTTGTTTGTTAAATTCAGCTGCTGAAGTCTTAAGGGTGTTTTTGTTGAGCTTTTCGTTGGTGTCTGATTCATTTAATCATGGGCTTTTTCAACATAATCAGAAATTTCTAGAATAACAGCTTGGTATGTTTTGCCTGTTTTGGTAGTGATGATATTATCTAACTCCTTCAAAGCTGACAGTGCAACCCGATGTCTTTTTGGTAAGCCACAATCTCTGTTAAAACACTCAGAAATGCCATTAAGCAAAAAACCTTCAAGATAAGCAAGACCTTTATCATAATTATTATTAGCCATTATTATTAGTTCATTTGCCATTTCACCGGCCACGTGAACTATTCATAAAGATCTTTCTGCATTATTTCGGCGTCTTCTCCAGATCTAATTCAGTATCCTATTTTAGTGTCGTCAGCAAACTTATTAACATCACTATCACTACTACTCTCAGTATCCAAGTCGTTTATATACATAATGAACCCAAAACCGAGCCTTGGGGAACTCCACTAGTAACATTTCCCTATTTGAGGTGAAGCGCTGTTTTATTTAACTGGTCCATGCTCTAATCCATTCAAAGACTTTTCTTCCTATGTCATGGATCTTTTATTTTATTTGGTAGTCTCTGGTGGGGCACCCTATCCAACGCTTTCTAAATTCAAGGTAAACAACATCGTAACTATCATTGTTACCTGACGTTTTGTAGACATTAGTGTAAAAAGGTAGAAGACTAGTTACACTTGACTTAGGCTACCCTTGATGAGCCCACGGTGAGAGACACAAATCAAATTATGTCTCTCGATGAGAACTCTGATTCTATTAACTATCGTTGATTCAAGCATTTTACCTATAAGTGGCGTCAAACTGATTGGCCTGTAGTTGTGCATAGACGATTTGTCACCCTTTTTGAAAATAGGGACAACGTTTGCCTATCTCCGAGAAACAGGCACAAAAACAAGATCTACCGACTTATTAAACATTTCCATTAACTGGTCGTAGGGCTCAAATCTACACCATTTTAGCACTCTCAGAAATTTTTGTTTTGGTCTAGACTCGGGAATTTTGTAATTCTAAGTTTATCAATTTGTTTAACTACTGCCTTTCTAACGCTGATGTTAAAAGTCTACTTCCTTCATCCCCACTGAAGATCGTGCCGCAGTTAGGTACTCTCCTATGTAGATACCGTGAGAAAATATTTGCTACAACACCTCGCTTCTGTTTTTTCCTACAAATCTAACATGATATCTTCGTCGTGTTTAATTGGGCAAATCCTTTCCTTATTATATGTTCTGTAGAGATGAAAATAGACCTTTTGGTTACGTCTGTTTTGCCTGGCAACCTTTTCGTAGTTACGTTTAGCTGTGCGCATGTTCATTTTAATTAGTCTAGCAATATCGCTATACTTACATCCGTTTCCTTGATTTTTTAATTTAATTTAATTTAATAAATTAATTTATTATTTATCTATTTACTTATTTATTTATTTATTCATTTATTTATTTGTTTATTTATTCATTTATTTATTTGTTTATTTACTTTTTTATTCATTTATTTCTTTATTGAAGGAGTAGGAAGAATGCGAAGAAAAAGAACGACAAGAAGATGAAGAAGAAGAACGAGGAGAAGATCAAGAACAAGAGGGAAGACGAAGAAGAAGAAGAACAAGAGGGAAGAAGAAGAAGAACGCGAAGAAGAAGAACGCGAAGAAGAAGGAGAAGAAGAAGAAGAAGAAGGTAGAAGAAGAAGAAGAAGAAGAAGAAGAAGAAGAAGAAGAAGAAGAAGAAGAAGAAGAAGAAGAACGCGAGGAAGAAGAAGAAGAAGAAGAAGAAGAAGAAGAAGAAGAAGAAGAAGAAGAAGAAGAAGAA
>NC_134780.1:7717696-7727696 GCF_046742065.1 Oratosquilla oratoria | reverse complement strand
ATGGACAGTTTCATGATGAATTGATGTTAACCCAAGTAAATATAAAGTTATGCACATAGGTAAAAATGACAACAAGTACGATTACAAGTTATTTGGAAATTTGTTAACAAAAGTACATACTGAAAAGGATTTCGGCGTAATTATTAGTAATAATGTCAAATAATCTAAGTAGTGTATTTCAGCCTCACAGAAAGTAAATAAGAATCTAGGACTGATTCCGCGATTCTTTGATTTTAAAAGTCCATCGGTTATTAACAAGCTATATAAATCGTTATTTCGTCTACATTTGGAATATGCCGTGTATGGCCATAGTTTCGTGATGAATTGGTGTTAACTCAAGTGAATGTAAAGTTATGCACATTGGTAAAAATCACAACAAACACGATTACAAGTAATTTGGAAGTTTGTTAATAAGTGTGCATACTGAAAAGGGTCTCGGCGTGATTAATATCAAATCATCTAAATAATGTATATCCGCCTCAGAGAAAGTGAATAAGATTCTAAGTCTGATTCCGCGATTCTTAGATTTCAAAAATTATTTCGTCTACTTTTGGAATATGCTGTTCCCGTATGGTCACCGAATCTCACTAAAGACATTAACAGATTGGAAAAAGTAAGTGGCTAGCCACAAAACTGGTTTCTAATATCAGAAATAAATCATTCGAAGATCGAGTAAATTATATGAATCTTTTTTCCTTTAATAAGCGTAGACTCACGGATGATTTGATACACGTCTTTAAAATTCCAAAGGGAAATGACAAATCAAAAGTGGTGAAATTTTTACTCTGAATGCAAATCCTACAAGAGATAATGGTCTCAAGCTGTCAGGAAGTAGATTTAATTTGGGAGTGGGTATAAACAAATTTGCCAACCATGTAGTAAATGACTGGAATAAACTTCCTGCAGAGGCAGTGCAATGTGGTATAGTTCGAAGTTTTAAGATTTGCCATTTGTTTTATTTATTTATTAGTTTGTAGTTATTTTTATGCTTATCCTTTATTATTTGTTTATATATTGATTAACATAAATTCTCATTATCTATCTGTTTTTCTATTATCATTTATTGTTTATCTGTTTCTTTATTATTTCTCATTATTTGTTTATCTTTTATCTATTGTTTTATTTTACTTTTTAGTATCATTTTACATTTTATTTATTTATTTACTTATTTATCTATTTATTTATTTATTCATTTGTTTATTTATTTATTTATTTATCTATTTTTTATTTACTTATTTATATATTTACTTATTTATGTATTTATTCATTTATTTATTTACGACTTAGTTATGGACCGAAAAGGTTTCCTGTCGGCTTGATCTTTATTTCTAATCTTTTATAATGTCTTCAATCTGGACGTGAAGAGTGCCCATAGAGCCAGTCTCTAGGATATAAATAGTAATTTCATGTCAAGTGTTCTAGGTGATAGTAAATCCTAGTATTTAATACAGGGTTTGTTTAAGAAGTGCCTTTGACAATGAAAATAAGTTATCGCAGGATAAATATGAATATTGGGATCGGTAACAACTATATTATGATAAAATTGTTTTAGTTGGATGGGACGAATAGATACCCATTCTCAGTTAATAAGTACTTTCATCTCTGCCGCCAAGAAATTTCTCAAAATTTTATATCATTATCTGGCGTTAGCCAGGATTAAATTCTCTAAAAGGATGATTTCTTTTTTATACAGTGAAGGAATTACGCCGATGATTCTGTATAGAAAAGTTAGTCTCTTCCTACCCAGGGGCTTCCCTGATCTGAATAAAATCGAGTGACTTTACTGTTATACGCCAATATCTTTTTTTAATGCTATATTACCTCGTCTAACGTTTAGACAAGATATGATTCATAGTGTTGTATTGACATCTTTATGTATCGATAACAATATGTCTTTAATGAATATAAAGTATATGTTTAGTGGATTCCTCAAGACTACATGATGCCAGTCATTGTACAGTAGGTTACTTCCAAGATGTCTTTTTTATGTTCGTGTTTAAGTATTTATAGTATAAAAATATTAAGTTCTCAGACTCATCAAAATACTAGAACCACATAATTCCAGCAAAGAGATCCTAGTATGATAAAACAATGAAAATATTTCGGTTATGTCTAGAATCTCAGTTCTTATACAAATCAAGTCTTCATAAGCTTCCCATTTGTATACACAGGTGTTTTCAACTACCAGAGCTATAACAAGAATGAAGGCTTAAAAGAGAGTAATTTAAGCTACGATAAATATGCAAACAATATCAACATCATGTTATTCATTGTTACAGCCTTATCTCTACTATTCTATTGGGAAAATGAAACTATTCAATCGGGAAAATGAAACTTACGAACCCTTAATGCAGTCAGGTTTGCTTATGAAGGTAATCAGCATTTATAAGGCCAACATTTTTTTTTCTACTTAAGAATAATTACCAGACTTCACAAGCAAGACAATGTAAGACAAATCTAGGCAATCCCAATGGAATGTGTACATGAATATGTACATGTATATGTGTATGTGTATGTACATGTGTATATGTATATGTATATGTATATGTAAATGTAAATGTATATGTATATGTATATGTATATGTATATGTATATGTATATGTATATGTATATGTATATGTATATGTATATGTATATGTATTTTTGCAGAAACCACCGGGAAATTGAAAAAAACGGATACCGAACGTTTTTGTCTATTAAGACATTTTCAAAGGTACAGAGAAGCAATACAGAGAAACAATATATACATGAGAAGACATGATATTCGGAAAAGTTCTATGTTACAAATGATCACACACAATCTTGTCAAGTTCATATTATCTAAAAAATGAATAAATAAATAAATAAAAAAATGGAAATAATATGACCTTGAATTTAGGTTTATTTAAACTGGACAATTTTATTATAGACAAGATTGTGTGTGATCATTTGTAACATAGAACCTTTACGAATATCCACTGCCTTCTCATGTATGTATTGTTTCTTTCCGTATTGCTTTTCTGTACCTTTGAAAATGTCTTAATAGACGAAAACGTCCGGTATCCGTTTTTTCAATATCCCGATGGTTTCTGCAAAAATAGTTTACCACGTGTGTTTTGTGATTTCTTTGCACAATGTACATGTATATGCATTTTAGCGAGGTATTGAATGTGGAGGAGGATAGGGAGGGATTGGTGGATGAGGTGGAAGTAGCTCTGAAAATGATGACAACAGGTAAGGAACCTGGTCGAGATAGGTGAGGATTGTCTCTAGTATTAGTAGTGAATAATAATAATAGTGACAAATAGTAATAATGATAATCTATCTATATACCGTTTTTACACTCCTTATAAGGAAGGTAGTTAGGTCGGAGTCACGTGCCTATTCCCTGCCAATCCACTCTCCTCAACCACCATTTTCAATCCCTTCCATATCAGCTCCTCATGGATGATGGGTCATCCTTTCATCCGCGAACTGCCCTGGGTCAAAGTAATGCACCAAGACACAGTACATCCACATCAAGTCTGCTTCACTTAATCGGCGACCCTCCCACCCCCCACACACACTCCGTCCCATCATGCAGAAAAAGAGAAGACGGGGAGAAATCCCTTCAGGCTGCGTCTAAATATCACACATAAGCACCATTTACCCCCGCATCCCCTATCCCCCATCCCTCCCTTCTTTGTATAACAATATCATCCACACACTGTCATTCTCCGCTCATCCCTATCTCCTGCCTTCTCTCTTCCTTGCTGAACAGACATTCACCTCTTTCTCAACACCCTCTTCACCCTATCTATCCATATCATCTTCGGTTATCCCATCAAGTTTACTCCCTTCACCTCTGCCTTCCACATCTGTTTTACTAATCTTTCATCACACAATCTTTCCATGTGTCCAAACCATCCCAATAATCTTTACATCAATTCTACCTGGCATCTCCTTTTCCAATCCAGCTCGCCTCCTAGTTTCTATTTCTATCCAACCTAGCAACCTCTACCATATTTCTCTTATATATCCTCCCAAACACATTCAAAATTTTCCTCTCTGCTTCTCTTAGATTCCAAGTTTCTGTCCTATGCAATGCCGTCGGAAAAATCATCTCTTCATACAATCTCCTGTCTGCATCCATGCCTAGTTTCCTATTTCTCATTAAAAAAAAAATCAATTACCCAAGGCATTTACTTGCTTCTCTCAATCTACAATTTACCTTCACCTCCACTTCTACCTTTCCTACCAAATGCAATCCCAAATACCTAAAGCTATCCACTTCCTCAAGCCTCTCTTATTTTAGACTTCCAACTCACTGCCATATTCTACCCTTGTCCATCTCATCAATTTGTTTCTATCCACATTTAGCTTCAAGTTTCTTCTATTGCATACCCCTCTAAAACCCGTCATTAACTCTATTAACCTCTCCTATATCCCTACCACAAGCGCACAGTAGCCAACAAACAACAACTGGCTCATCTACTACTTTTCTCCAGTCCCCTACCCCATTACCTGTGGCTTTACCTTCCACACCATCCCGTCCATGTACACATTGAACAGCCACGGCGACATGACACAGCCCTGACGTAGTCCCACCCTTACCTCAAATCACTCGCTCTCTCCATTCCCATTTTAAAACAGGCTCTACTTCTCTCGTAAAAACCCTTCACTACTTTTAACAGCTTCCCCTCAATCCTACATATCTGCAAAACCTCTCAAGTGCCTTCCTATCTACCCTGTCATAACCACTTTTCCAAATCCATAAAGGCCCTTTTTTTGTTTTTGTTTTTGAGAAGAAGGTTAGAGGTTGCAGCAGTGATAGATACTTAGATATTGACTATGATGGAATAAAGAAATAATAGGGCTATATGACAACAGGAGATACAAAGTGCATTAAAAGTGGTTAAAGCTAGTAGGGCTGCTGACTAGGGCACCAGGGCAGGATTTTTTTTTTTTTTTTTTTTTTTTTTTTTTTTTACGTGAGTAGTAGAGCTTATTCAAGGGTAAGGAGTAGATAGAGTGAGTGGTTCATGGTGAAAGTGGGGCTGCATCAGAATTGTGTAATGTCACCATGGTTATTGAAAGTGTACATGTATGGAGAGGTACGGGAGATAATTAGGTGATGGCTGGAGGCTTGTAAATGGTGAGAGCGGAAAGAAGTTGAAGGAGAGCCAGTTATTGTTTGCTGATGACACTATCCTTGTGACTGAGTCAGAGGAGCATCTAAGATATAGAGTGGCGGAGTTTGGGAGAATATACGAGAGGAGATAGCTAAAAGTTAATGTGAACAAAAGTAAGGGGATGAGATGTACAGAGGAAGATGGAAACAGTAAATTGGAAGTAAGTCTTAAAGGAGAGAGGCTGGAGGAAGTGAAGAGCTTTAAGTATTAAGTGTCATATGTAGCAGAAAATTGAGTAGTGAGGGGTGGAGGTAAATCATAGAGAAAGGAAAACAAGAAAATTTAACGAGTGAATGAAAAGTGTCATAAGAAATTTATGTCTTTGTTTGATGCAAAGAGGAGACTGTACGATAGAATAGTTGTCTCCGGGTCTCTATAAGGGAGCAGGAATTTGGAAAATAAGAGAAGCAGAAAGGAGAACTCTTATGTATTTATGATGAAATGTTTAGAATGTATGGTAGGATCTAATATTGTGAATAGAATGAAACGGAGAGAGGGAGGGTGGGGATAGCTGGCAGATAGGATTTACAGAAAAATACTGGGCTGGTTTGGGCATACAGAAAGAATGAATGAAGAAAGAACAGCAAAAAGAATCTGGAAAGTAGACGTGGGTGGAGTGAACTCGAAAGGAAGACCGATAATTGGATGGATGGATAAGATGAAAGGTTTCTTACATAAAATAAAGTAATATCTATTGAGTGAGAAAGAGAAAGGGCAAAATATTGGTGTGAGTGGAGAGTAGTTGTGAATGAATGATAAATTGCCCCGCGGCCTGCAAGGATATCTTCTTTTTTGTTTTGTAACTTCTTGAATTGTTAAGAAGGGAAGGTCACAATGTAATGAGGCGACGGGAGTAAACCAGATTCAGATTCTGCTTCGAGGTGTTGTGTCATACTGTATTGGTTCTGACCCAAGCACTGTACGGAAGGCAGGAACATCCTTTCATTTGTTTCTCTGGGCCAAATAGAATCATCTGGTGGCAACCAAAATGAAAATGGAAGTGATCTATTAATAGTGAAAGGGTTAGATAACAACTTACTTTCTATAGCAATACCGGTTTTGTAGGAACAATGAAAGATACTAAGAAAATACAGCATATTACTCATATACATACATCATAGGTCCACCATGATAGAAAATAATATACAACATTTACAGGATTAGAGTGTTGGTAAGTCGTTATTTTGTTATCCATCAGAAGTGCTATATAACTTATTATAAAATAATTGTAATAATCTCCTATAAAGCCGCCAACCTATGTACATTAACTAAGTATACCCTTATTTGTTGTGTCGTTGAGATCTTCTTACGATTGTTATCTACCAACTAGTGTAAGGATGCAATAATTTGGGGAGTATCATCACAACATAGGACAGCACACTTTTGACAGTTTCCACTTGACCTCGTCGAATCCGAATTACTGACTCGAACTTAAGGCAATAAATAGTTAAAGATGAATAGGGACATGAAAAAAATATATTGAGGTGATTTCTCTGAATAAGAGAAAGTCGCAGAAGCTTACGTAAAACTGCCACAAAACAGGGCATTCTTAAAACAACAGTGATGCTGTCGTTACAAAAGGTGGAAAGGAGTGTAGAATTATACCACCTCCCCAAGGGATGACAAACACGCAAAACTACCAAGGAGGAAGTTCGAAAAAATAGACTGCAAATAACAATCCTTTTGTAAACTCAGTGTCTATAAGAGAAACACTACAACTGGACGCTCCCTGCGCCTCAAGACGACGTATAAATAATATATACATATATATATATATATATATATATATATATATATATATATATATATATACATATATATATATATATATGTATATACATATGCATACATACATATATATATATATATATATATATATGTATATATTATTATTATTACCTCTGTATTCAACGTAGCTGTCTCTCCCTTACAATGATTAGCGTGCACACGCGCGCACGCACACATATGCTACGAGATGGTAGTTTCGACGACGGCGAAGCGTCTCCCTAGGGACATCTATTTTTCAGTGACCAAGGTCACCGACTTCTCATGGTAACGCCCGCTTGACGAACAATAGATTCTCGGTGTCTCAGGTCAAGAGCTCTATCTTGAACAATGGCCGCAACTGCATCTCGGGTCAAGTAACGCCACAACACCTGCACACATGGACCTCTCGCCTTCTAGACACAATTGAAGCAGTACGGGTCAAAAGGCCTCACGTTCTCGACATACAATAGTCGTTCAAGCCGAGCGATGAAACCTTGTTAATTTTTACTATGATATGGTAACAGTATATATGTAGATGATATATTCCTGGCATCCCTCCGAGCCTTACTAGGGGCTTGCCGTGCATTTTGTAGACAGATCTTAGCTTGGAGAATTAAAGCCAACAACTCCGCCCGAGTTTCTTTCACCACCAATTCTAAGTGTAGTGTACCACAATCTACATTCTGGTCGGCAGCGATGGGACTACGACACTACACCTACATTCTGGTGGGCAGCGGAGGGCTTACGACTACAAAGACTACGACATTACACCTTCATTCTGGTGGGCAGCGGAGGGACTATGACTACGTCACTACGAAACTACCTACATTCTGGCGACCAGGAGACGGATTCAAATATACATTTAACTTCCACAGCCGTAGACCTCAAAGAAACTATCGAAGTACCTTCCAGCTTTTCACTTACGAGCCAAAAGCACCGACGTTCTTAGCTGTTCCGCCTACCTCAAGCAACTACGATACGAAGCCCTAGCTCTGCACTTATCCCTCTTAACTGCTTTCTCCGCCACCACGACGCCCGCCGCTCCACTACGTCAACATAGAGACGTATTCTCTAACATTACAAGAAAATATCAGTCAGAGGCATTTCTGCACTACCACGACGCCCGCCGCCTCCACCACGACAACACAGAGACGCATTCTTCAATATCTCCGAGAAAACTCCATCAGAGGCCTTTCTTCACCACCACGACGCCCGCCGCCTCCACCACGACAACACAGAGACGTCTGACTACCCTTCTCCACTACTGCACGAGTAGGACCATCTCCCCCCTCCTCCAACATCGCATCACGCTCCGCACGATCACCTCTACGCACCAGAGATCGTCGCGGCATCTACCAGCCAACGGCCATACCACTCTGAACACACCGCATCTAAGCTGAGCAAGAATCTCTTTCACCTCCATCTCATTTTCGTATAATACAGACACATCTTGATTGCATATATTCTAACTCCTTCCTGTTTCCAGCAGTGCATCCATCCATCTTCTCGCCCTACTGCAGCCCTGTCACCACCGTGCTCCAACATTACATTGGGTAAGTAGATATTTTTCCGTTGTCAGTGCCACCTAGGAGAAACACAGTCTCCACACACATATTTTGTTTCAATACATGAACGTGTCCAAAGTCCTCTCTGACTGGACAAACCGACCCTATACACGAAGCCAAGCTACGTCTCCACCAACCATGTTGCCCCCCTCTACTTCCAACTTTTCAGACAATTCAACTCCTACTCACAAAACCATGATAACAAACAACCTCATCACAGTCATTAAGGACGAGACAACTGTACCACTCTCTAACGGCAGGAACATCCTGCACACACCATCCTCACTGAGGTTTACTCAGAAATACTACGTAAGAATGTCACAGAAGACAAAACAAAGATATCCATCTTAACATCCAAAATAGACAAGCATGACACTTTAGCTGGTGACGTTATTCAATCTGACTTGTTTGAGGAAACACATTCATTTGATACATTTGTAGAACAATTTAAAAAGTCATTTGAGGGTTTTGAGCCATTTGAGCACTTTCCATCTATACTCTCTTGCAAAAACGTAAAATCATGGCCCACACACCACTAATGACAAGGCAATCAAAATATCTTCAGCATTTAAGAGCGAACCCAGAGAAAGTCTCAAAAACTCAGACTGGGTCTCAAACAACACAATTTCATTGGATAATGTAGTCGCCCTCATTGCATAATTTTGCCTTATCTCTCACAATTACACCCAGGCACACTCCAGAAAGCCAGCACCATTACATTTATACCAGGTATCATATTAGGTGAATTTTCCAGTAAATGCTCAGACACGGAACAAGTTATCACTCAGATACAAAATTAATCGGTACATATAACACAAACACACACGATAGCAGAGGTCACACGGTCCCCTCACAAAACACGAGAGCAAGACATACATCGCGCATGCGACATCCCTCACGATAACGCTCTCCTTGAAGAACACGAATGTTTTGTACATACTGCCACAAACCAGGACACCTTGTCAACACGTGTTATCATAAATACCCGTCACAACAGAACCGATACTGCGAGCACTCTGATATTTGTTTTCACACAACTGATCATTGCTGTGTGCTCCTAGCACGGAGACACCACAGACAAGAATCCCAAGAGAGCTCTCCTGCTAGATATTCACGTACCACATCTCCTAGACAGTCACGTAACACATCTCCTCCTAGACATTCACGTAACACATCTTCTACAAGATATTCACATAACACATATCCCTTATGACTACAGGATACAAAGACTCAGTGCACACCCGGGACAGTTACTCCATACCAAGATATTCCATTTGCAACCTTACCGGTACACAACCTGGATACCCCAGACATCTCTTCAGATTCCTTAACTTTCAATGCCAAGTCTAGTAAACCAAAGTGAAAATATTTTCCGTCACGGGCTCCCCAGTTATCATCATGATAACACAGCTTCCGCAGATTCCGCATTGAAACAAAATGTGTCACCATTTTGGAACCCCCTGACATCAACTTTTGCAATATAGACGGTGTACCCTTCCCATTCATTGATAAATTCTC
>NC_134780.1:7707696-7712696 GCF_046742065.1 Oratosquilla oratoria | reverse complement strand
TGCTTGTGGGACCAGTCCTTCTTCTTTTTTTTCGCAGTGTCTAGTTTGCACGCGCACGCGTGTGTATGTGTTTATATGTGTCCATGTTTATTAATAAGTGTTACTAATTACGGAATTCATTTGCTAAGAGAAAAACAAACATTTCTCACCTTTATGTCAATAGACTTCATATTCCTGTATACAAACATGGGACTTTCACCTTTATCGAACGTCTTTATCATAATGGCTGTCTGAGTGCATTGTACAGTGGAGATGGTCAATCTTCACACAGTCTATGATCGATTACTTTGTTATTGTGCTCTCCGGCGTTTCTTTGGACGCTATCACAAATACTTTCCGAATTCATGAACAACTGTTACAATCCATCACGCTCCTATTCTGGAAAAATATATCCACATAAATGCATCTATCTATCTCTGTTGAGGGAGAGGAGCAGCTTCAAAAGCTTAGAATGCGGTTGGGGGAACATTCGTGATTACCCCTCACCGTGAAAAAGAGCATTAGTTAACGATATCCCTTTTTAACCAGTTCAATACGGGTCAAATTCTCGCGGACAGCATCAGCTGCCTGATGTACGATGATTCGATGATACATGACAATACTCGCGTTATAAAATATAAAGTTGCAGCTGTATTACTCGTTCTCCTTCACTCTGAATGTTAATAACCACAGAAAATATGATCAAGCCAGTTCACAGAATATGGGGGTTACACTCAGCTACAGTTACAAAATAAATATAGTCAAGATGACAACGCCGGCATCCTTATATAACTCGAGTCTCATGACGCCTATTTAAGCGTCATCGTAATCTATCTGTAAGACACATACTCATACACTGCAAGAAATATAACACACAGCGCCAAGCGCTTATACATCACTGTAGACTCAATAACATACAATTAAACGTGACAAATCTTTTGGCCAATGAATGTATCCTTATTGACAAAGTAGTGTTTTATTTGCACACAACAGGACTGTTGTGGAAATTGTAATGGTAAATTAAACCGGATCGCAGGTTCACACCAGGCTTAATGACCCCCTTATGGGTCGATAGCCTTAAGATAAAAAAAAAAAAAAAAAAAAAAAAAAATGGGGTTAAGAAGTCTGGGCTGACGGATGAAAAGACACATTTCATATTATAGAAAGGCGAGTTACTCAGGAAGACGCTTGAATAGTGCTGGTCGTTACCCCACGAAATATGAAACTAGTGTATCTCGAGCCTGTGTATCAGAGACACTTTAGATATCTTCAGATTTGCCTCTACTTCACCAAGAACTAAATAGGACTAGACAAATTCTGATGAACATTGATTTCTCAATAGTAGAAACAGATGAAGAAAAAGAAGGATGACATAATAAAACGTAGGATCAGGCAGGTATGAAAATGCTTAGAACCCTATCAGCATATTTTACCAAAACACTTTTTCTTCCTCTCACAAAAAAGTTAAATATACAAGTCAACAAGTCAAAAAATACAGTATAAAAATTAAATGAGAAATAAATGCTGTGGTAAATCGTAAACAAGAATTGTAAGCCAAGCAGCCAGAATGTTATGAATTTGATAATGTTTTAATGAGACTCTAAAACATTCCCTGGTCATGAAGAATAGTTTAGCAGGTAATAAGAACAAGCGAAAACAAAGATACTACATATATATTAATGTTCTTTTAACAAAGACCCCTTTGTGGTAATAGAACATTGGATATACTAGACACAGTTTGTCACAAATATTGATATTTCACATGCATAATGGAATGGTAACATTCATTTGAAGAAAAAACATAAGAACGACCTATCAAGACAAGAGACGGCCACAATAATCTTGGCAAAAAAAAAGTTGCAGAACAAATCTGAAATGTTTGAAAACGGGGTTCGTCTTTTGCCATAAATATTTAATTTTACCTATTTATTTGTTTATTTATTATCATTTATATAATTATTATTTTCATTTATCTATTTATTTATCATCATTATATTTTTTCGCGTTCGACCTAGTCATGGACCAAAAGGTCTCCTGTCGGCATGCCCCTCCTTTGTAATCCTTTGTAATTCAACAAAATATGTGTGGTACATTAGATTTATTGGAAACATCCCTTGGAGTTCCTAGAGGGAATTAGGCCCTGTTCATACTAGCGGTTTGAACCGCGCGGTTCATTTACAATGTAAGTTAGTGGAGGCGCTCACACAACCGCGCAGGATTTCCTTGACTCTGTGGTACCACCGCGATTTCCGCGCGATTCAAAAAGCTAGTGTGAATAGGGTAGCTTGTGCTCAGCCATTTTCTCTAATGCGAAATGGTGACCATTATTTCCTTAAATGCAACAATCTAAGCTATTATATTCGTCATTGTTGGAAATATTCCTTGTCTGGCGACTTCTGGCATGTAGTGACGTCATGTCGGTGTTTCAAGGATGAACTGAACCATAAAGAGAGATTCGATCATTCATTATTCTTATGCTAAAGCTATACACGTACGTTCGATTTTGACTCCGAATTTTCAATCGTTATATGTTGACTGAACACGCTTTGAACGATGTATTATAGGTTTTTATTTTCATTTTGCAGCACCTAAAATTTACTGTATCAACGTACAATCAGGATAACCATCCATTAAGGTAAAACGTGCAGTTTTGTATTTTACAAACTTGTTGTGGATGAAATTTTGATTTAGCGGTAAAGATCTTTATAATTTTCCCATTATTTATATCACGAGGAAAATCTTGATGTTCCTTTGTACTTGGACGCATCTAGCTATCTTGCCAGTCTCGTCGAATAAAGAAGGTATCAAATGTCTGGAAGATTTACGGCGTAACGATAATGTTTTACTTACGATGTAGCTACTGCTCTTCTGTACGCGAGCGGCCAAGACGATGATTTTGTTTTGATTCATGTGATAAACTTCCCGCTTGCTGTGTGATGAAAAAAAAATCAATTTAGTTGCGGCAAACTGGATTAGGAGTAATGTCTATATCGAACGCTAAAAGCATCTATCATAGACGGATTTTTTGCTTTTTGAGTGCGCTGAAGTGTAAATAAACCCGAAATGCAAACTTGTTTAATTGCTTGTATGCGGAGGACAGAAATGCTACACTCAACCTTTTGGGAAATACTGTGTGTGTAATTGGCAACTGCCGACAAATCTATCAAAAGAAACGCATTATGAGAACGGAGCCTTTGCTAGTACAATATTTCGCCTGTTAATTGGATTTGTTTCAAGTATCTGATAAAGCTGTAACAGGTTAAATACTGTACTAACAAAGGCTCCTCACATGGTATTTCTTTTGCTAGGAAATATTCTACGTCATGAATGACTTTTTTATAAATTCACAGCTGACTTTGTCAAAGAACAAAAACAATATTCATTACTATCACTTGGGTAACCAAGTGGCATTAGTTTATGAACCAAAAGATAAAGGGGGAGAACAAAACCCAGTCTATATGTAGCAACAATTCATGTTTTTTTTTTTTCAAGTAAAACTTTCGTTTGAGCTTGTTCTGGGAACATTTACACATATTGAGGTTTTTTTTTTCGTTAGTTCTAGGCAGCCCTGGTCAGGCGGAAAGGTGGAGAAGCGACCCAACGTCGGCCTAAAAAAAAAAAGAAGAAAAAAAAAAAAAAATATATATATATATATATATATATATATATATATATATATATATGTATATATATATATATATATATATATATATATATATATATATATATATATATATACTGTATCATACCTGACAGGGCTTTGCCCTACCACGGGTTTCACTTTGCACTTCATGGCAGTAAAATTATCGTTTTTAGGTATTATCAAAGGAATGATATAAAAAATAATAAAATACATACATACATACATACATACATACATACATACATACATACATACATACATACATACATGCATACATACATACATACATGCATACATACATACATACATACATACATATATACATACATACATACATACATAAATACATACATACATACATACATACATACATACATACATACATACATACATACATACATACATACATACATATTTTCATGCATATATACACATATACATACGTGAATGCATGCATATGTACACACATACATAGACATATATGTACATAACTGATACATTCACACATACATGCACTCAAAAATAAATAGATTCATGTAAACATACATACTTATGTACAAACACATACATTCATTCATACATGCATACACACGTGCTTACATGTATGTAGTGACCAGTAACACACTTCATATAACGATTCTCAGAGAATGTTTAATGTAGTAAATCATACCATATACAAGAAAATGTGAACATTTTCCGTCGTTAGAACTTTTGTCCTAATAGCACAAGACCCAAAGAGACTTAAAACTCTTCTTCTCCCCTAAGATACATATGGGGGGGGAAAAGTCTTTATTTGTTATATTTGCCCTTCTCTTTTCTTCTTCTTCCCCTTCCCTCTACCCTTCTCTTTTTTTATTTTTTTTTATTACTCTTCATGACCTTTTAGCCTCCGTCTCTTCCTCTCTACTTCATCTCCACTTATTTCATTCTCCCTTATCCTCTAACTCTCCTCTTCTCCCTTCCCTTTGGTCTCCCTGACCTATCCACGTTATTCTTTTCCTCATAGTCACCACCATGGTCGCCACCTCTGCCATTACCACTACCATCACTACCACCACAGTTCACATGCTGTCGATAAGCATTTCTGGAGGCAGTTGTCCTAGGGAGCAGTTGTCCTAGGGAGCAGTTGTCCTACGGGGACAGTTGTCCTAGGGAGCAGTTGTCCTACGGGGACAATTGAATAATGAAATTTCGAATTGTAAATTCGATCACATCTGCATTTTGCTTGTATTCACAAGCTTTAGATATACGTGGTATATCTGTTGAACAGGTATGAAGGATTCCAAAAGATAAGAATGGATGGAGATAGATTATGAAATGATGAGGGAATGACAGGGCCTGAAGGGATGCTCACATTTGTTTCATAATTTAATTTGAG
>NC_134780.1:7700196-7702696 GCF_046742065.1 Oratosquilla oratoria | reverse complement strand
ACACACACACACACACACACACACACACACACACACACACACACACACACACACACACACACACACACACACACACACACACATTGTGGGTGTCCAATATATTATTTATATTTTGTTCAGAACAGAAATTAGAATAAGTTCAGGATAAGTATTATACCTAATATTACAACTCTTAATTTAATGAATATCATTAAGTGATAACACAAACATGCAGAAAGAGTGTAAGAATGGAACGTGTTATACGTGAAATATCTTTGGAGTTGAAACCAAAATAATTAGGAGAAATCCACTGATCACCTCAACAATCTGAGTGACCTTCATCCACTGTCGTCTCCGTCTTGCCTGAAGTGATTTGAATAACTGGTCTTTTACCTTGTCCTTTGTTGAAAGGACAAGACAGAGTCTAGGCGGCTGCCCGAAGGGTGGCGGGTCCTGGTACTCCCGGTTTCCATAAATCTAATAAGCATTTGTCTCCCAGTTCAAGTTTTTGGTCGATCTTAATGTGGCTGTGATGAAGGTATTTGCCGTGCCTGAGGAGAGAGTTTTTATATGACTGACAGCTGCATTTTTGGTTACATTGATATGTGGTTACGAATATATAAATAGAAATCTGTCCATTGAGGAGTGATTTACCACGTTTTGGATTCTAAGGCTGAGAAGAATCAGTCTCATTTTATAAAAACTTCATTTTTTTCTTTCCTAAAAAAGTAGGTATGATAAATTAGAATAAAATGAAGTAAAACAAAGAAAAATGAATTTAAATAGATAAGAGCACATTCACGTGTGTACATGCTAAATTTTGCATTTGATTATTTTTTTAAATAGTTCATTAATACAAAATTAGTGTGAGGGAGAAGTGTAGAGGCGTTCTGTCGGGATGAAGAAATAGGGTCACCATCGCTCATAGAAAACGGGATGAAGAAATAGGGTCACCATCGCTCATAGAAAACGTTGCAGCAAATTGTATGGTTGAGCTGAAATCTCTTAAAGATTCGTAAGTGACAGTTACTAGTCTCGAGAATGGAGCTCACAGAAGACATCAACGTCTTGAATCTTAATCTACGGACACCTGCAATAAACCTTCTTATATTATTCTCCTCGCAAATGTTATAAGGCACTTGTTGAGTGAGAAGAACAGCAAGCTTCGCATGCTTTGGGAAGTAACTGTACATTATATGAGCTAAGTAATAATTCTATCTGATAAGGTTTGTTCATTTAACTCGTTCTTAATCTATTTGGAAATAAGACTCAGTTACTCAATTATCATCGGTTTTGGTTAGTTATCCCATAATAATCTTTATAGTTTTTAATTTTTACTTTTATAGTTAAATGTTACAATTTAGGTAATCAACTAACCTGTGACTCGATCAATTTTCTTCTTCTTCTTCTTTTTGTCAAACGCGAAGTAGAACGTTAAGGATATATTCTGTTACTCGATCAACATTCTTTTCCTTCTTAAAGATGTTATGCTGGCTAAACAAGTCCATTTTATTCAGTTTCGTTGTGTTTCTTTAATCACTGAAGGATTGATCTTGTGATATACTTCACAAACTGACTTCTGACGGACATCAAATGATGAGTTCAGACCCAGAAGAAAACGGAACCTCAAGTGACTGAGACCCACTGAATCCTAAACTGAAAAAAATCGTCTGAAGTTAACCAGAATAAAGTCCGTTATCTGTGTCACCGACGTCAGAAACATGCAACGGGTCCCGGGAATCAAACTCACGACCACCAGCTCGCCAGATCCACACGATATCCGCTGGGTTACTGCAAGGTTCACCATTCAGCTGACTCGAATCGTCTGATGTATTTCATAACAATGATTATATTGACCGCCACGGAAAGGAGGGCTCCCAGGATGGGACACTCATTGCATGAATATTATAGAAGCGTTGGTTATTGCCATTTAAATAACAAATGTTACCAAATTGAGATCCTTTCAGCTGAAAGCTTCTCTGGTTTTATCTTGAATAAAATATGTGAACGAATTCGATTATGAAAGAGATTGATCAAATTTAAATTTATTTATTTGTTTTTTATTTGTTTATTACCATTATCATCATTATAGTGTGTGTGTGTGTGTGTATGTGTGTGTGTGTGTGTGTGTGTGTGTGTGTGTGTGTGTGTGTGTGTGTGTGTGTGTGTGTGTGTGTGTGTGTGTGTGTGTGTGTGTGTGTGTGTGTGTGTGTGTGTGTGTGTGTGTGTGTGTGTGTGTGTGTGTGTGTGTGTGTGTGTGTGTGTATTACAACCCTTTCACTTTCATTCGAGTGCCGTTATTCAAAATAAAAGAAAGTACGCCAAGAAAGAAACTCGCCATGATAGACGACATCCATATCCCTGAAGGAATTGACATCCTGTTAGAAAAAGGTTTAATTGAGATTGATTACAGCCCCATCAATTCTGAGGGAATGCCACATATATGAATAAAATACTTCCAGAAATCTAAATAAAGGAGAAATTGGATTAAACGCGAATGGATCTCATCAACCACTACACC
>NC_134780.1:7677696-7690196 GCF_046742065.1 Oratosquilla oratoria | reverse complement strand
AGAGCGTCAGTGTCTATTCAGATCTCATTCAAAAGTGACAGAATTCTCAAACATATTCCATGAAAAGCAAAACACAAATTAGCTCTACATCGACACAATTAAGCGAGGTAGCTCCCAGTTCAATTGAGATTAGTCCTAGATTATGCAGGGGCGGTAGCTTCGGGATGGTTAGGGTGATATTTAAGGAAGCACACATATCACCAAGAAGTGCAAATTACCGGCAAGGATTTATGCATTTAGCCGTGGGAGGACCCAAACGCACGCGTACACACACACACACACACACTCACTCACACTCTCTCTCTCTCTCTCTCTCTCTCTCTCTCTCTCTCTCTCTCTCTCTCTCTCTCTCTCTCTCTCTCTCTCTCTCTCTCTCTCTCTCTGAGATTAATTCACTCAATGTAAATAGCAAAGGTTACTTTCGCATTAAATATACACACATATATTTGCAGATGAACACGTGTGGATGAGTTTGTGAGAATGGTTAAATAAATCATGGAAGCTTTAACGAAAAAATAAAAATATAAGAAGGATATCAACGAGTACGAAAAGTATGAACATGTTTTTGAAAGTAGGAAAACATAGAAATTGAAACAATGAATAAAAGAAAACGTGGAATTCTTAATATTTAAAATAGGAGGCAGTATTTGAAGAAGCATTTCTATTATAAACTTATTATAACTTTCTTGCTCACTGGAAGCAGTTTATAAATTATGAAAAAAATGAGAAAGCAAACAAAGATAATATGGAGATGTTTTCAAGTTAAGAAGAAAAAAAGGACAAAAGTTTGTAAAGAAGAACACTTTTACTGATGTTCACGATTTCTGCATTTGTTCTGGATGTCACCTTCTAGACCTGTTCACACTAGTGGTTTGAACAGTACTAAAACAGCGGTGGTACCGCATAGTCAAGGAATAAATTCGCGGTTGCTTGTGAACTCTTCAATTGACTTGTATCATAAATTAACCACTGCGGTTAAAACAAGTGTGCAGGGTCTTATTTAGTCAAGGAATGTCATCATTGTGAGGTTTAAGAAAAGTATAATTGTACACACACACACACACACACACACACACATATATATATATATATACATATACATTTATATATTCATATATATATGTATATATATTTATATATTCATATATATACATATATATACATATATGTATATATATGTATACATATATAAATACATATATATATATATATGCATATGTATATATATATATATATATATATATATATATATATATATATATGTGTGTGTGTGTGTGTGTGATTTGGATGATGGAGAACATAAATACAGGGGAGGGCTCGGAACCCACACTGTTACGTTTCGTTCGCGTGGAACTTCTTCTGAAGAATTTCTACGCGAACGAAACGTTGGAGTGTTTAGGGTACCCAGCCTTCCCCTGTGATTATGTTCTCCATCATCCAGATCATTTGTCTAAAATACTTATCAATATATATATGTATGTATATATATATATGTATATATATATATATATGTATATATATACATATACGTATATACATATATATATATATACATATATATATATATGTATACATATATATATATATATATATATATATACCTATATGTATATATACCTATATGTATATATGCATATATATATATATATATTATATATACATATATATATATATATATATATATATATATATATATGTATGTATATTCTATTTGCGTTTCGAACCGGAAAACGGGGATTGCACGAACTCAATTAACTGTTATGTAACCAAATTACTTGGCATTCCCTAACACATTTAAATAACAAATTTACCTTAGAATATAGGTCTACATTAGGGTCTCAAGAAGAAATTAAGGGTTGTGGGACAAGACAGACAGCAAATCAATCACTGCAATCACCCCATCTGAAACATCATCAATCATCATTACCAATAAGGAACACACATCTGGGCGTATCGTTTCACTATGACATATATCCTCACTTTGTGCCCTGGCAAGCTCTCACACAGCTACTCTTATCCCAAACAGCTCTTTGTCGAGTTATTCTATCCATGAGTCCTGTGTATGTCCCCTTTATTTTCTGCATCAAGGTTTTCTCTTATATTGATAGTTCTGTGAGTAGAACCAACAACAGGGAAGCGTGTCACATATCCATACAGTCATACTAACAATAAACAATAATTCTTCTAAGGTACTTGGTACCAAATACGTCAAGACGATAGTTCGAATCATCATTAACTGCCCGTGCCTCAGCCTTACAGCACTACAGAAGACAATGATTCAGATCTTAGTTCTCTTGTATAGATATTGGAGAATGACCAAAATGATACAAAGGCTTAGAAAATTACCATACAGGGACAGACTTAGGCACTTTCACTTACACTCTTTGGAAATACGAATAGTGCGTGGTGATCTAATAGAAGTATTCAAATGGTTCAAGGGCTTTAACAAGGGTGATGCAGGCAAAGCGTTTACATTAAGACAGCAGTCAGGATTTTAGTCATGAGTTTGGATTGGACAAAATTAGGTTTAAGAAGGAAATAAACAAGATCTGGTTTACCAAAAGAGTGGTTAACAAATGAAATAGGCTTAGTAACAATGTAGTAAGCGCAGAAAGAATTTTAAGGAAATATTATAACTTCATGGATAGGAATAAAAGGTGGTCAGGGGCATGGAACTGCCTAGTGTAGGCCTTATAGTCTCTTGCAGTCTCCTGAATTCCTATGTTCTCATAAACCCTGGTTGGGTGAGTCCAGAACAATCTGAACTTCCTAACATGACCCAATACTTATGTTCTACATAACCAAACCATGTGACTCTTTCTAAGACCTAAGTTTGTCTTTACCACTTGCATGAATGAATTGAGCTCTATCAGCCAATAAACCCCTAAACACTTAGAACTTGGTCTTGTTCTGAGAGACCTGAAATCCAAGTGGCCTCACTTCCATCCTGATGAAATTCACGTCTGCGTTCCACAAGAGCACAAAGTGCTAATATCATTTAGGTTGTTGAGAGCAAACCCATAAACGGAAAAGATGAGTGAATACCTTGCCAATATACTGACCAATGTCATGCCATTAGAATGATTGCAATTCTACCGATTTTCTTTCCCTTTTCTTTAAGTCAGAGAGAAAGATATTGGATCACCAAATGGTAGACAATACCGTATGCAACACGTGAATCATGACCTCACCTTCGGCTTTCAACAACTCAGTGTTGATGTAGCAGATATGCTCATCGTATTTTATCATTTTGATGTATCCACAGTCCCTCTTATTTTCTTCTTTGAGGAGTAGTTTCATTTGTAGGTGAACCGGGAATCGCCACTCGAACACCGACCAGGGGAAGCTGGCCGCAAGGAGGGTCAGCCATGTAGTACTTTTCAAAACACTCACCCAAATGAGCTCCACTGTTAACCTTATTTGAAATTAGTTGCTGATAAGATGTCCGGGCAGTACTCACCTGGGTTACATATATGAATGGGAGTTTCTTCAGGTCATTTACACTTAAAAGGCCCCGTCATTCTCAACATTCAACTGACATATATCTCCCTTCAGAAGAGGCCTCTAATTCGCCGTTTCAGAGTCCTGTATAGATCGAGGTTCTCAGCCAAACTGCTGACACGACTCATCTCTGTATTCTCTAGCGTTTCACGCCATATCAAGCCACTCCTCGATCATAGACGCTCTCCAGCTCTAATGCATTACTAGGTAGCTTTCAGTTTTATGTTTGATGGTGCAACCCACGCTTCTGCAGGTGAAATCCTGGTAGATTACATGCAAGGATCCTCTCAGATTTGACCCGCAGCCTCTGTCTTGTGCTTAGAAATCTGTGGTTGGTCCCAGGAAACTTGGCACTCTGGAAAACCCTGCAGTTATGTAGGTTCCTCCAACGAGAACTTGCTAAGATGTCACCAATTTCCTCTACCATTGTTTCACCATGTCCATAGATGTGGCTTTCGTCTCTGGACCAGGAATTGGCAATATTCAGTGTTCTGAACCGAAAGTTAAGGGAGAACTGTTAGTGTTACTAATTACAGAGCCATGGAGACTTACAAATATTTTGTAAACACCTTTAGTGGTTCCAGTAATTGGACTGAAGTTGGTCAAAAACAAAAAGTACTAGACCACCCGTGACCTGTTGGGTCAAATAGAATCTTAAATGGTCAGTCAAATCTTTATTAAGACAATGTTCTATTCAGTAGACGAAGGCGGTGACTTGATTACTCATAAGAAGTGAAATGCAGGAAATTGTGACGTCATGTCGTCGTTGCTTGGAACACTACGCATAATATGATTCATAGGGTTCGTAATATTTTAGTAAACACATTATGCCTCATAGATGCTAACTCAGGAGTTGGCTATACTTTTAAATACTGAATATGTAAAGTTGATAAGTACATATATATATATATATATATATATATATATATATATATATATATATGTGTGTGTGTGTGTGTGTGTGTGTGTGTGTGTGTGTGTGTGTGTGTGTGTGTGTGTGTGTGTGTGTGTGTGTGTGTGTGTGTGTGTGTGTGTGTGTGTGTGTGTGTGTGTGTGTGTGTGTGTGTGTGTGTGTGTGTGTGTGTGTGTGTGTTGGGTCAAATAAAATTTCAAATGATACGTTGCTATAAGAAGTGAAATACAGAAGATTGTGACGTCATGTCGTCGTTGCTTGGAACACTACGCATCATGTGATGTCGTGACGCCATGTCTCTTCTTCTGATTGGCTGATCCTCAGTCGTGACGTCATATCTCTTCTTCTGATCTCTTCTTCTGCTTGGCTGGTCCTCAGTCGTGACGTCATATCTTTTATTCTGATTGGCTGGTCCTCTGTCGTGACGTCATATCTCTTCTTCTGATTGGCTGGGTGACGGTTTCAAGCAAGGAAGATAACAAACAAGATTATCAAAGTTTTATAAGTATATAGATGTCATATGGCAGGCATTGGTCGATTAAAAGCAAGTTTGACATAGAACATCGTCTCTTTAATCCCATACGTCTTGGTAGAAGCGCATGCTACATTAAGAGAGGTGAAACCCAACCTGTGCTTCAGTCTCACCAGAATGATTTATTCATCAATGGAAATACCCCTTGAGAGGATGGTCTGTAGTAACTAGATATGCTATGCGTTATCCCTTCGAGGTGGCTCATCCAGTGGTAAGTGTAGCTCTCGCTGATGATCTCACTACTCCCCGGTTCCTCACCTCTGTGGGAGTGATTAAACAGATTTAATCCTCCTAAACTCTGCTGGAGGGAAAGAACATTCTGTGGCCTACGTCCACATGGAGAGCCCGCCGGAGGGTCGTCTCATGCTTGTCTCGACGTGCCCATGCCTCGTTTATATCATCCCGGCCGTCTGCGTATCTTTGTAGAATACAATGAGACAGGTTTCAAGAGCACTCTCACCATGAGCGTCATGTCTGGATACCATGTACATACTTAGATATAAAAGATTTTCTCTGCTACTCCTCCATAGACACGAAGCCCAACGATAGGAGATTAAACTTTGGGTTTATAACCTAACAGTCCCAGGGACCGTGGGAGAATGTATGCACCCACAACTTCTGCATGAGACAGTTTTCAAGATCACTCTCACCATAAGCGTCATGTCTGGATACCATGTACATACTTAGATATAAAATATTTTCTCTTCTACTCCTCCATAGACACGAAACCCAACGATAGGAGATTAAACTTTGGGTATATAACCTAACAGTCCCAGGGATCGTGGGAGAATGTATGCACCCACAACTTCTGCATGAGACAGGTTTCAAGAGCACTCTCATCATAAGCGTCATGTCTGGATACCATGTACATAATTAGATATAAAATATTTTCTCTTCTACTCCTCCATAGACACGAAGCCCAACGATAGGAGACTTAACTTTGGGTTTATAGCTTAACAGTCCCAGGGATCGTGGGAGAATGTATGCAACCACAACTTCTGCATGAGACAGTTTTCAAGATCACTCTCACCATAAGCGTCATGTCTGGATACCATGTACATAATTAGATATAAAAGATTTTCTCTGCTACTCCTCCATAGACACGAAGCCCAACGATAGGAGATTAAACTTTGGGTTTATAACCTAACAGTCCCAGGGACCGTGGGAGAATGTATGCACCCACAACTTCTGCATGAGACAGTTTTCAAGATCACTCTCATCATAAGCGTCATGTCTGGATACCATGTACATAATTAGATATAAAATATTTTCTCTTCTACTCCTCCATAGACACGAAGCCCAACGATAGGAGACTTAACTTTGGGTTTATAGCTTAACAGTCCCAGGGATCGTGGGAGAATGTATGCAACCACAACTTCTGCATGAGACAGTTTTCAAGATCACTCTCACCATAAGCGTCATGTCTGGATACCATGTACATAATTAGATATAAAAGATTTTCTCTTCTATTCCTCCATAGACACGAAGCCCAACGATAGGAGATTAAACTTTGGGTTTATAACCTAACAGTCCCAGGGATCGTGGGAGAATGTATGCACCCACAACTTCTGCATGAGACAGTTTTCAAGATCACTCTCACCATAAGCGTCATGTCTGGATACCATGTACATACTTAGATATAAAATATTTTCTCTTCTACTCCTCCATAGACACGAAACCCAACGATAGGAGACTTAACTTTGGGTTTATAGCTTAACAGTCCCAGGGATCGTGGGAGAATGTATGCACCCACAACTTCTGCACAGTTGAAGACCGTGCGATGTCAACCCAGATAGTAGGTGATTGATTGAAGGTGTGCTTGTCTTGAAGGTTCAGCCAGTTTTGCCACTCCGTGCTAGATGGAGCCATTGGTCCTGACCTGTATCTGGAAGGAGGGGAGGCGGGGGGCGCTTCAAAACAGCCGGAGTATTGCAGTACCGAGACACCTTTTAGTCTCTAGAATTCCCGTCTCTAGTCCCTACAAGGAAATCACACCCGGTAAACACGTAGTTTAGTGGCCCATGAATGGGTTGGATGGCCATTGACTAATAAGGAGTTCGTTCGGAACGCCCCCAACAAATTATCACGGGATCTTGATTAACCTAGTATAAGCATCGGATGGTGCAGTGTGCAAACGGTAAAATGAACTTGAATGAGTATACCGTTGCAGCGCGGCAAGCAAGTTTTGTCTGGTGATGAGGCAAGATCCGGTCTCAAGCCCAACGGCTACTTGGAACTGCTATTTGACCTGATTTTCAAAACGTATAAAGACAAAGTGACGGCTTCGGCCGTAACTATGCGTGCCCTATGTCACATACAGGAATGAGACTTATTATTATACTTTGTAATGATGAACAGTGCAAATTTGTTAATTATGTTATCATTGGTTTTCAGTTTAGTGCCAGTATATAAACTTTGGTAATATACTCGTACAGATTGTAGATGTAAATACGGAATATGTCAGCCAATACTGTACATTGACCTTTCACTGGCTACCTCGACCTATAATTGCTGTCGCCTGTTGATCTTATTCAGATCAGGAATTTCCCAGAATGTTACTTTTTCTTGCTTCGTGCGGCCACACCTACAATTAAAACATAATTATTTATCGATACCAGTAAAGATATACAGCTCGTAATGGGATAATAATTTATGCTGATATCAAAACCACTGTTAACTTAGATATATCTTCTTGAATAAGACACGATTAATTGTATATTAGGGAAAATTATGTTACGGGTGTAACAACTCTTTTCATCTTGGCTGCCTGAAGAATATTTCATCTCTGTAGCAAAAGAGTTGAGGAGTTTACTGTGGGTTACGTTTGACGTTTTTGCTTAGTTTGTCGAAAACCCACTACGTGCTCTTGAAGGTTAAAAATGAAAAACACTGAGGAAGAAGAATCGATTCTCAAATCAGTTCAGAAGAATAAATTAAGCTCATTTTTGCTCTTTAGCAGTTTTATCCTGGCCAAAACCATACTATTTCACTTCGTTTTAAGGTGAGATGCCATTTGGTCAAATAAAACAAATAATCATGAAACACCAAAATGTTTGATCAAACACCAGACAAATATGACGTCAGTCCTCGTGCGGTCAATCGACTGACGTCATATTTTTCTGGTGTTTGATCAAACGTTTTGGTGTTTTATGATTTTTTTTTCTTTTTTTTAACCAAATGACAAGAATCTTGTCATCGGAGTTGAATGGGCTAAAGCTTAGAATTACAGTTAAGTTTAACATATTAAAATTACATTTTAAATTTAACAAAAATGATAACTACTACATGCCTTATAGGGTCAAGATGTAGCCACCAGCCATTTAAACATTTCACCTATAATGCACGTAGTAGTTATTATTTTTGTTAAATTTAAAATGTAATTTTAATATGTTAAACATAACTGTAATTCTAAGGTTTGATTTCTAAATATAATCTTGTATATGTCCAACCATTAATGTAATTCAAACTTGTAGTATCATAAATATTTTTTGTATCTTTAAAAACAGAAATACCAGAAGATGTCTTATTAGAGACGAAACGTTGTGTAATAAAATGGAGAATTATAATGAATTGGTATATGCCCACCCTATCCAAGGGAAAAATATAATTAGAAAAATATAAAACACAAGAAAGAAAATCAACAACTTCCAGAATGCTGTCGTATTCAATCAAACACACACACACACACATATATATATATATATATATATACATATATATATACATATATACATATATATATATATATATATACATATATACATGTATATGTATATTTAAACAAATAGCTAAATGAATGAACTAATAAATAGATAATCTATCAAACAAAAAGACATTACTAAATGGCAGGAAAAAGTGCCATTTGTCCTTGAAGGTGTTCATTTCTTATTTTTCGGACGCTTGTAGCCAACGTTCATTGAGGTTAGTGACATTCTTCTCAAACAATTAAGACAAACACGCCTCACAACTTGGTGTGATTGTCTGACGTGAACCAGTTTAGTACTCCCTTGATTCTAAGGAGATCAAGATTGTTTCTCAAGGTGCCCCACCGTTTTCCGAGTTTAACTTATCACACTGTGCTAATTTTCCTCTGACATCCTACCTCCAGCCCCCATTTGAATAAGTAGAATATGACTTTGGTTACATAAATCTAGATATCTCTAAGAACATCTCAATAGTATGTCTAACATTTGTATGGGTTTATAATCATACAGAACATCATTTAGCTTTGCTATATACGACCGAAAGGTAATTTGATATTTGGAGATTCGAAAAATAGAACATTGTAATCGAAGTCATTTTTACTCAAACGAACTCGCTATTGTCGGCGCTGGTTAAATCCTTGGAAGCCCAGTGTGTCAAATCCTTTATTCTTAGCTCTAGATGTCGCTAGGCGATTTTATTCAGTTAAGAAAACGTACCCTACAGCAAATTGAATTAATCTTGCAAAACCAGGGGTTATTCTCTGCTGAATAAGATCGTCTGGACTTTACTAGAAGAAAATAGATTGTTTCCCTGGGGTCTGATAGATTAAAGATGTGTTCGGACTCAGGCACATTGGAGTATTAGTAATATAGTATTTGATCAGAAATGATCAGCGTTTTTAGACTTAAGAACAATATTCCTCTAAAAGGATAGAGTCACAGAAACGGTAAAAGAAAGGTTTAATAATGTCTAGAGGAAGGTAGGATAGAAGAAGTTAAATGTAATTAACATATTCCAGTAGGGTTTTAGTTTCCAATTATAAAAACATAGATATATATATATGTGTATATATATATATATATATATATATCTATATATATATATATATATATATATATATATATATATATATATATATATATATGTATATATATATATATATATATATATATATATATATATATATATATATATATATATATATATATATGCGTGCCTCTGATCCTTAGGAATCCTACTAAAGCCTCTAAACTCTAGACTGCATTAATCTTACTTTGTCAACACTCGATGAGCGTCCGGCATATGGAAGGTATGTAGGTGTTCATGTAAGAATATGGAAAATAATTTATTTATCTATCTGTTTCCCTATTATTTATCTTTTAATTAATTTGGGTACTTATTCATTCGTTAATTAAATTGTTTGTTTGCCTGTTCGTTTGTTTAGTTAACTACTTATCTATTTAATTATTCATTTATTCATTTATTTATCTATATATCCATTTATCTATCTATTCATTTGTATATATATATATATATATATATATATATATATATATATATATATGTATATATTTATATATATATCTGTTTGTTTATTCATTTACTTATCTACTTGTATGTCTATTTATTTATTCATTTATCTATTTTTTATTTATTCACTTATTTATCAATATTTTATGCTTTATTTTCTTATTTCTTTACTTGTTTTTTCTATTCATTTGTTTCTTTGTTGATTTATTCAATTACTTACTGTCAATTTACAAGTCTATTTATTTTTCAATTCATTTATATATTATTCCTATTACTTTGTATACCAATTTGTTCGTTCAATTATCTAAGTTACGGTAATTGGTATTTTTTTTTAGTTGAGGGATACTTGTAGCACGCTAAACCTTTAAGCTTTACCATAATACAATTGATCCAGTATTTATGCCCAGAGATTTTTTACTATTATTATTATTTATTGCAGACAATCTTTTCTGTTGTTCAAACAAATGAATTGGTGACTTGTTAGCCTTGTCTATCAGCGCCATAATCACATTTTTAACCATTACGTTGACATATCTCTAGGTTGGGGGTTGTCAGCCCTGTCCATAACGTAATATTCATCCTTAGCGGGGATTGTCAGCCCTGGCTGGTAGACGCTCCTTATCAGTTGCTTTGGCAAGTGGAGTGAGGGTTCCATCTCGTCTTGGGGGCGTTCTCAGTGTCTAGCTAGTGGATCCCATCACTCCCGTGTGGGGACACCACGGAAATGAATTAGTCTCACAGAAGGAGGAGTGAATGGAATCGTATCGAGTACTCAGTGGGTAAATGATAAATCATGAAATTCTATTAAGTGTGTACTTTGACTTGTTCGTTCATTCTGGTCGTTGTCAAACAATGTCATTTAACTGAAAAAAAGCTATGACATTCAGGTAATTTTTTTCTCTATTTTCTCTGATGGATCAGTAAGCTACATAATGAATGAATGAATGTGAACGAATAAACAGGTATGTGGGTAGATCATTAGATAACTAGATGGTTATGAACAAATGAATAAATGAATACATGAGTAAATAAATAAAAAAACAAATGAATAAGTAAATAAATACATAGATAAATAATCAAATATATAGATAAATAAGTAAAGAGATACATAAATAGATCAATATACAAATGAATGAATAAATACATAAAAATAAGTAAACAAATAGATAAATAAGGTGAATATATAAACATACAAAAGAATATATAAATAGACAAATAAACAAATAAATAAATAAACAAATAAAAGTAATCATTAGATAAACCAAAAGATAGCAATTAGTTGAAATAAAAAATACTAGAACGGTAGAATAAATCACGAGTTAAAGATCTTACACCAAGAATACACGATACATTTTTATTCACTCCGACTAGACGGCTTTATGGATCCTAGATTCGACGATGGAAGCACAGCTTCTGTTTGAGATTTTGCTCCACTTGGACGGTGTTAGTGGCCAGAATATCTTAAGCAGATGATTAAACTACAAAGTCATGCACTCTGAGGATCATGCAATCAAGCCAGATCAAGTGTATGAAGATTAATGGGGTGTGAATACGTGTCGAATTTTTGCCCGGGTCGAGTCACCAATCTGGCTTTCTGTTGTTGTCTCAAGCTTTATGCCACACCCTCGTGTCCAGTCTACCGGTTACGTTTCAACATAAACCGCTTTCATACTTGATGGTTCTCTTACTTGTATCATGGTGGATTTCAGGTTGCCTAATTCATCAAACTGTGGGTGAGCCGTGGTAGCTATGTAGTTTATATTGTGCTAATGATTGAGACCAATTTATCAGTATCATACAATTTTACTCATTTTATGTGATACATTTGTCATAAAGTCAGTCTAAACCCACTTACCCCAGAGCAGACAATTGTGGTATTTTTGTTATATCTAATGGCAGACTATCTCACTCAAGAGAAATCCATCAACGATGAAGAGTTAAACTTACTACATTACAAATTGCATCTTAAGCTCATTGACATCAAGAGGAGAACTTAGTTATCTGTTGTGTAAACTCACCCGATTTTATTCATCTAAGATAAAGTCCTTGTCGTTGTTGAGATTAAACTGAAAATTTATTGAACATGTTTTATTCCTTTGGCGCCTTCCTCAGCAAGGGAGTACCACAGGGATCAGTAGAAGAACCTAAGGTCATTCAGAATAGGATAAGATGCCACTCAAGCTCTCTTGCTGCATTCTGAGAATCAAAGGTTTCTTTAAGATAAACATGAATCTATGAAGTTAGCTAAAGCAAAATCATTAGCGTACCCGTCGTGAAATAGAATATTAGTGAAGATAGCTGATATGATTTGAGTTACAC
>NC_134780.1:7645196-7647696 GCF_046742065.1 Oratosquilla oratoria | reverse complement strand
ATATATATATTTCCTCTTCTTATGTGCAGTTCTGTGCTTGTGTCCGGTTGCTCCCAGAAGAGCTTTTAGCATGGTCCAGTCGCAGTGTGGTCCAGCGCCATTCGTCCGCAGCTTATGGCATTTAACGTCACCCTGGCGATGATAAAGAGCCTCTCGAAACGTTTCCGCAACGTTCGGAGCTCGGGCACCGGCGCCGCGCCGACGTAAATTCCCTCGACAAGTCTATTTTATCTCTCTCGCGAGGCTAAAAGGCGTCTAATTGAGTTCCAGGTTGTACTCAAAGCCTTTCTATTCCTTTTCCATGAGGCAGCCTCCTTTGTATGTGAACCATTCAGCGTAAAATCTTCATTTAGTCTGAATAACATTGTCTGTTGTTTGTCAGATTAAAAATTGTAAAGGTGTTGCCGTAGTGAAGAGATTGATGTAGATAATTTTAATTTCTTCAGAGTAAAATATTTGCATTATTCAAGTAGCTTTTTAATATGACAACGCCAACAAATTAATCCTTATAAAATATTCTACTAAACAGTCTTTTATGCAAATTCCTTTTAATAATTGCAATAGACACTTGTGTAGAGCAATTTGGTCAAACATAAAGCTTAATTTCACCATAAAGCTACAAAGAATTACCATATTAACTGGACAATACCTAAATTAGAATGCTTGCCTTATATGGACGCAGTGAAACTGTACTTTACTTCAAGCATTTAAGGATGTAATAGAAACAGATATTATACAAAACGGAAGAGTATCCTGTTAGATGGCTCATGGGGATCATGTTATGTGAAATTTGGTCCTGTCTCTACACCTCTCCCAGTGTCTCCCCCACTGTCCTTGTGCTCTCCTTGTTTACATAACCACAACCATTGTGTCTCTTTGTTACTCTGACAAAGGATGTGTGCGTGTTTGTTTATTTGTGTGTGTGTGTGTGTGTGTGTGTGTGTGTGTGTGTGTGTGTGTGTGTGTGTGTGTGTGTGTGTGTGTGTGTGTGTGTGTGTGTGTGTGTGTGTGTGTGTGTGTTTGTGCGTGTGTGTGTGCGTGTGTGTGTTTGCGTGTGCGCGCGAGTATGCATGTCATTCAACACGGTTTTGGGTTATGTGCTGGACTATTGATCGGCATATAGTACCCACTCTGTTGAGAGCTGCTTCAAAAGTTTGATATGCGTACGTGTGCGTGCATACGTGCGTGTGCGCGCGCGCGCGTGTGTGTGTGTGTGTGTGTGTGTGTGTGTGTGTGTGTGTGTGTGTGTGTGTGTGTGTGTGTGTGTGTGTGTGTGTGTGTGTGTGTGTGTGTGTGTGTGTGTGTGTGTGTGTGTGTGTGTGTGATTCACCATGGTCTTGGATCGCGTGTTGGACTCGTGATCGACAGTTATTAACCTCCCTGATGAGAGCTCAGAGCTCGTATGACCGATCTATGGGTAATGCTGTGACCTTACACGCACACACACTCCTGACTCACCGCCCACGTGAGTTGGAGTAACACCCCGCAGCGAAGCGATACTGAAATTATTTCAGCCCTGGGCGGGAGTCGAACCCGGACCGCCGTAGTGGCGGGCGAGAACTCTAACCACAGCGCCACGAGGTGTGTGTGTGTGTGTGTGTGTGTGTGTGTGTGTGTGTGTGTGTGTGTGTGTGTGTGTGTGTGTGTGTGTGTGTGTGTGTGTGTGTGTGTGTGTGTGTGTGTGTGTGTGTGTGTGTGTGTGTGTGTGTGTGTGTGTGTGTGTGTGTGTGTGTGTGTGTGTGTGTGTGTGTGTGTGTGTGTGTGTGTGTGTGTGTGTGTGTGTGTGTGTGTGTGTGTGTGTGTTTCACCTCGGTCTTTGTATCACGTGTTGGACTCGTGATCGACAGCTATTTCCCTCCCGGAAGAGAGCTCAGAGCTTGTATGTCCGATGTATGGGTAATGCTATGACCTTACACGCACACACACACCCAACTCCCCGCCCACGAGAGTTGGAGTAACGACTCGAAGGGCAGCGATACTAAAATAATTTCAGCCCTGGACAGGATTCGAACCCAGTACCACCGGTACCGCAGTACTGACAGTCTGGGACTCTACCAACCGCGCCACCGAGTCGTGTGTGTGTGTGCATGTGTGTGCATGTGTGTGCGCGTGTTTTTGTTTATGTGGGTATACTTGTGTTTGATTGGACAACCAGCGAGCTGCAGCCAGTTGGTGATGCCATATCCACAGCATGCACAATCGGTAGCAAAAACTCTGAGAGCATCATGAACTTGATATGGTTTGACACAAGAAACGATGACTTCTGACAGCGCCTTAGGAGTCTGTACAACACCACAACGCTCAGGAGGTTGCGTTTATTATAGTCTGTTATCAAATAACACTCAATCTTTCTGTGTCCGTATGTGATGTACATGGACTCAGTGTTAATTAACGACTAATAATTCTTTTCAATTGAAGGGGAAGTCTGGACATGAATGGGGATTTTGTTTATTAAATGACAATGATGTTATTCAGTTGAAGACGACCCCGGACAGGTGTG
>NC_134780.1:7632696-7635196 GCF_046742065.1 Oratosquilla oratoria | reverse complement strand
TCTGATCAACGCTAATCGATAGAAACTACTAACAAGTCTTGTCAACCTCTAGGATTAGGAGTAGGGGAAAGATATTACAAGCGACTAAAAGAAATCAATGTCCATTTTAAGGGGATTTACCTGAATATAGTGTTGGCAGTTAAAGAAGCTTATAAAAATCAGTAAGTGAATTTTATTTTGTCTAGGGGGAAAATTGGGACTACATAGAGGTTTGTTTGTGCCTTAGGTTATACTTTCTCTAGGGTATCTAGGGATATTATGTGGAACTTTACCCTATTAAGGTCTTGTTAGACAGATTATGCAACACATCACAATTCATAAAGCTGGTAGGATCGATGTGTTATTCAACTTTATGTAGTTGCTATGAGATCTGAAACAAGGTTTGTTAGGAATACATGATAAAGGAAATCCGATTAGAAGTTCACCCAAAATGTTTGAAATGGTCTATGAAATCTTTCACTCAAGTTGTAAAGCGTTTGCGTTTCTCAAACACTAAAAATACAAATTATTTTAGTTTTTTTAGCATGGTTTCCTATGATTTTCAAGTTTCCTGGTACTTTATCTAGACTATCTACGATTACGGTCACGATCAAAGAGTTCAAACAAGAAATACTGAGGACATCTATGAAACTATAGAAACTCCATTTCGAACCGAAATGCGTTTGCGTTAGCAACCCTATGATTAAAATTGCCAAGAACTTAATCGTTTCTATTCTATTCCATTACTCTTCCACTTCCATAAAACGTAAAATTACGGCGGAATGTCATCTGCCTAGATGTGCTGGACGGAAAAATATGAACTTTAGATATTCTATTTTGCAGACGCTTTAGTTTAGGAGAACTGCCAGAAGGTCATTGGTGTACGAATAAGCTGAAGGTCACCTGAAGAGTCAACGTACTTCCCGCATGAAAGATTTACGAAGTCTGGGTAAATTTACCTTTGGGATGTTCATGACTAAAATATGCATGGAACAAACAACTGGAGTAGGCCTGGATAAAGTCTGTAAATATAATATTTTGTACAAGTGGATCGTGATATATAATGGCTATGAGTTTAAATGAAATGTACATTTTGTATGTTGCGTACCTCCTCTCCGATGAGCCTGTCCCTATTCTACCTGACATAAGACGAGTTGAAGGAGAAGAAATATGTCACACAGGGACAAAGGGAGGGAAAAATAGAGAGCCAAACAGGTAGGCAGAGATAGAGATAGAGATAGAGATAGAGATAGAGATAGAGATAGAGATAGAGATAGAGATAGAGATAGAGATAGAGATAGAGATAGAGATGGAGATAGAGATAGAGATAGAGATAGAGATGGAGATAGAGATAGAGATAGAGATAGAGATAGAGATAGAGATAGAGATAGAGATAGAGATAGAGATAGAGATAGAGATAGAGATAGAGATAGAGACAGAGACAGAGATAGAGGCAGAGACAGAGATAGAGACAAATATTTATTTATTTGCTTATTGTTTATTTTTCAATTATTATTTACTTAATTATTTATCTATTTATTTATTTATCTATTTATTATTTTTTGTGTGTGTGCGTGTGCAAAAGCCAAATAATACAAAAAGATCCTGAACGAAGGTCCCGATCGATTACGACGACGTTCAAGACTGGGTACTGACCCTCAAATTGAAAATAGTCTTGAGTTTACCAAAACAAAATCTACAAAATTCTCTTCAGTGCTGAAGAAGTAAGTGCGCAGGGTTTCCTTGGCATTCCTGTATATTTTACTGCATAAACAGTATACTTTGCTGTCTAAACAGAACTTGCCTCGCGCTCAGACCTATTCACACATATTCCGCACTTTATCGTTCAACTTCGCGTTTTCTCTCTTTTTTCGTATCTTTCGTTCACCGCTTCCATTTACTCTCTATTCTCAACCCTATTCTGGATATACCCAAAGCTGAATCAAATCTTTAAGCCATAGACGAAGAATATTGACAAAGCTGAGGCAAGTCTGTCTCTCTTGAAAAAAAATACGAATCCTTCTTATTCTTTTGTGACAGAGGGATCGTAAGCATCACTGTGAAGGATGCACTCTGCATACGATTTTGTCCGATTTGTTGCCGAAATAATCCCCACCCCAGAACTCCACATGTGGTACTCCCAGACTTCTATATATTCAGCTCAAAGCCTCAACACACTCACCCAGACACCCAGACAACCAGACATAAACATAGGCAACTACATACTAAAGCCAGAACAATCTCCCAGATTATCTGACTTCCAAACCTCAGGAGCCAAAATCATAGACGGCTTCAGACTCATGCCAGATTGTCAGAAACTAGTAATTCAGAACCCACGGCCACTTTGAGATCATGTAAAACCACAAAATCTTTGAGAAACCATCACGCATACTCCTACTCCATGGAGCTCCAGATTCTCGAGAACGCAGATCATTCAGCTCACAACGTACACACACACACACACACATACACACACACGCGCGCACACACACACACACACACACACACACACACACACACA
>NC_134780.1:7615196-7627696 GCF_046742065.1 Oratosquilla oratoria | reverse complement strand
AAGTATATTTCTGTGGGAAATAACACAAAAAATATTATCTGACTCTGTGAAGATGAGGATCTTACACTGGTGGGCGCTTAGCTACGACCGAAGCCGTTAAGTGTCCCCTATGTGCTTGTACTGTTGGGGGAAGGTAGAAATCACTGCCGGGAAATCGAACCCACAAATAAGTTAATACGAGATCAGCACGCTTCCAATTGCGGCATTTGTAATCCACGGTCCACTTGATAGATAACCTTGGTTATGTGGTTAACCTAGTTGTACAAACACGTTTAGCAAAGCTAGCTGGTGGTTTAGGTTACAGCTCAGCGCCTTCTGGTGTAAGCTTCTTCGTGGTAGGGTTTAAACTCTGTTGATTGCACGTACACTGAATATGATAGAGATTTATCTAGTCTATTTAGCCTACCAATGGTATCGAATTTGTGTGGCTTTTTCCATACTGAAAACAAATGCGTTGTCATATAACCCTTCTACACACAGAAGTCGTTGTTTATTTGCATAAAAAAAAATTGCATATAACCTACAACAAAAGTCTTAAGAGGACATATTTCTTCAATAGCTTGAAGTTCACTTAAGACTGTTTTTCATTTTCTTTGCGCCGAAATATTTCTCTTGGGCTGAATAGCACCGTCTTACATTAGTCAAAATAAGATATTGAGAGGTGAAACAGGAGCTTGAAGGAATAGTATAAGCCTACAAAAACCATGTCCGCTTTCTACCTTCAGCCATCTACCTTGCTTTGAAAATCCGACAATACTTTTTTTTTTTTTTTTTTTTTTCCTTGACTCCTTCAAGAAAGTGATTCACTTTTAAGACCCTAAATCCGACGGATTTATTTGACAGGGAGGACGTAGCCAGAGTGTTGTTAATAACCCTTTAAGTTATGTTTTGTTCAGTGTGATTAGTATTAGCATCCTACTACCATAGCCAAGGTAGGTGACGTGCATCCTCCTGGCTACTTGTGTTGGCACGTTGTGCGTATAATTATATGGTAATATGTACATTTTATCTATATTAGTATTGTAGATATTATGTCAGTAGTATTTATTATTTTTAGCAAATGTCCGCAAGGCTTGGGTAGAGAATCTTGGCGGGAAAAGTAGCGTCAGTATCCTAGTGGCGCTCAAGTCTGCTACACGCTTGTCCATTGTGTCGTGCCATATATTATATTTTTCTAAATCTATAAAATTGAACTGGGCCTCCTGAGTTTCTTTAGCCGCCCAGAACATACTGGCATTATAATATTTGGGTAAACGCGTTGGTTGTAGGTTTGGTTAGAACGATCGGCCTCGTATTTTGTAAAACAAAACAAAATAGCCCCATAGAATAAAAGAAAATCGGTCGTATTTTGCAGCACGAAACAGCCCCCCCCCCAAAAAAAAAAAAAAAATCGGTATTCTAGACGATCATCGTTGAGCCATGAACGATAATCGTTGAGCGATGATCGCAGGGGGCAAACTGTACCTTAAGAGACACCGGAATGAAGGGATTCTCCCGATGATCTTCCCGAGCCCTGTGCTAATGAGGTCCTGTTCGGCTTGTTGATGATCCTGATTTGGCTCTAAATTGTTTCCCATTTCTTCGTCTTTTCCGTTTTCTTTTAACGGTTGAACCATTTGCTGCCAAAGCAGTGTCGTGAAAATGCATAAAATAGATTATCACATTAGGCTATTTTTCCTTCAACCTCCAATTAGTCGGCGGTACAGCCCATCCCAAGAACTTTTTTTCGAAATAAAAACACTTTGACAAACTATTATTAAAAAAAAGAAAAAACAAAACAAAAAAAAACATAGAATGTAATTTGATGTGCAGGAGGAAATGATTTTCATTCAGCATATTAAACTCCTTTCCGACATCTGGGTGCTACAAATCTGCTCCATCAGTCGAGGGAAAATAGTCTAGTGCGATAACCTCTTTAAGTAGGATCGAAGTGGTTAGAATAAGCTGAAAAGATTATGGGGCAAGCAAGAGGCTTTGCTGTCACGAAAGTCAATAAAGAAGAGTCAGATGATACGTTTGATAGTCCATATAGACTACAACAGGGTGGGCAACCTTTGGCACGCGTGCCTTTCCTGGCACACTAAACGTCTTTTTTTCCGACACGTGAAACCCAGGGCTCACCTAGAAAAAAAAAAAAATGTATACATATATATATGTATATATATATATATATATATATATATATATATATATATATATATATATATATATTTATTCATATGTATATGGTGCGCTGGACGGCAAGCAAAAACATTTTGTATCAAAGATTTGTCTAATTCTGGCGCATACACTTAAAAAGGTTGCCCACCTCTGGGTTATGACATTCTCATTTAAGATGAATAGCGAGGAATTTCATTAGATATCCCGGCCGCAGTCAGAATACTAATGATATTTATTGCTTGGAGTGTCTCTCACTGGAAATCCGTAGCGTCTTCAGAAACCAAGAGTTCTTCATACACTACTAATTCTCTTCAGGGAGAAATGCTGGACACTTGGCGCTAGTCACCGGCTTCTTGGGGGAAGAAGGAAGTATTCTTAGTCAGTCATTTTGTCTTGAAGAAAAATTAATTGGAGGGGATTCAGAAACTGATTGCCATCTCCTTAGGTTCGGGCTTCCGGGTGAACATGACGGTGATGATGAGATTCGATGATTGTCACCGACGTCCATTACAAACAGGGACCCGTCATTGGTCTCTACAGGTGAGGAACTTACACCAGGAGGCGCGTAGCTTTGTCATATGCGATTGGACTCTTGAGGCAGGTAACTGTCACTGCTGGGAATCGGAAGGGAGTGCGGGAATTAAACCCACAACTAAGTGAATGCGAGACTAATAAGTTTTTCAGATAACGGCACCAACGCGTTGGTTTCTTAAGCAGCAAGAATCAAAAAGGAAAACGACATTCGGCTACGAAGGAATTAGATATGATAGGCTTTGACCGCCTCGCTCACGATAATCTCACGAAGGTGAATAAGATCACTTGGTGGAAGGCAGAACTACATGGCAAGTGCCACCAGGTATGAAGGGAAGAACTCAAGATAGGTTATGACCTCTTTTACTAGTGAGGAATGACACAAAGGGTAAAGAAATAGGCTGACTCCAGACAGTACCCAGTACTGAAAGGGTTAAATATATTTGCTTACGGCAACAATATTGCCTCAGTGATTTTCTCCTCCTCCTCCTCCTCCTCCTCCTCCTCCTCCTCCTCCTCCTCCTCCTCCTCCTCCTCCTCCTCCTCCTCCTCCTCCTCCTCCTCCTCCTCCTCCTCCTCCTCCTCCTCCTCCTCCTCCTCCTCCTCCACCTTCTCGTCCTCTTCCTACCCTTCTTCCTCTTCTTCCACCCCCAACTTCTCTTCCCTCTCTCCCCAAAGCCATTTGTGCTTCCTCGTCTTGGCAAATAAGAAAGTTTCGTCAAGTCTAAATCACTCTCCACGTGAAGCAAAGTTGGTGTGGCTGATTGCTTATGCATGTGTGTGTGTGTGTGTGTGTGTGTGTGTGTGTGTGTGTGTGTGTGTGTGTGTGTGTGTGTGTGTGTGTGTGTGTGTGTGTGTGTGTGTGTGTGTGTGTGTGTGTGTGTGTGTGTGTGTGTGTGTGTGTGTGTGTGTGTGTGTGTGTGTGTGTGTGTGTGTGTGTGTGTGTGTGTGTGTGTGTGTGTGTGTGTGTGTGTGTGTGCGTGCGTGATTCACCATGGTCTTGGATCACGTGTCGGACTCGTGATCGACAGTATTTCCCTCCCGGAGGAGAGCTCAGAGCTCATATATGATATATGTGTGTGTGTTTGTGTACGTGCGTGCGTGTGTGTGTGTGTGTGTGTGTGTGTGTGTGTGTGTGTGTGTGTGTGTGTGTGTGTGTGTGTGTGTGTGTGTGTGTGTGTGTGTGTGTGTGTGTGTGTGTGTGTGTGTGTGTGTGTGTGTGTGTGTGTGTACGCGTGCATGTGTGTGTATGTGTGTGTATGTGTATTTTCCATCGCCAATAAACAATGTTTTATTCCGCTCAGTGGTTCTCCTTCTGAGAACCTAGGCCCCTCGTGCTCTTGAAGTTCTGCAAAAAAAGAAGAAATAAATAAATTAAAAAAAAAGTTCCATTTAACAAAACTTCTTAGATATTAAATTGATAAATACCAAGATATATAATTCAGTCTTGGCGTGGTTTTCAGTATTCCAGATCTAGCATTACATGACCATCGGATTTAGAAACAGACAAATAGGATGAGAACTCGCCCGTCTAGACTATATGAGTACTCTGTATCTCATTGCATGACTTCTTCGCATCTATCATCGCGCCTGCATCTCCACAATGACAATTACCATTATCATCATCCCCACCACCACCACTGAAGTTCTTATAACAACTACCACTCACCTCAACACCGCCACCACCACCACCACCACTACCCCTACCACTACCACTACCACAAGTATCATTACCACAATGACAACGATCACCATCATTATTAACATCACCACATCCGGCACCACTGTAACTGCCTCCGCAATCACCACTACTGCATGGCTATTAACAACAACAAAATCAACACCACCAGTTCCACCACCAACACTGACGCCAACACCGAAAAATATCATCAGTAAACAATATCACCACTAATACCTCTACTGTCACCATTGTCATGTATCACAATCACCACTGGGCTTCCTCGTCCACAAAGTGTTTAAAAAAAATCCATTAAAGTCGAGGAGCTAGTGGGCTCCCAGCAGCTGGTCACATCAAGCTTTTGTCATCATCCTATTTCCAGTGAACTGTCTGTCTGTCTGTCTGTCTGTCTGTCTGTCTGTCTGTCTGTCTGTCTGTCTGTCTGTCTGTCTGTCTGTCTGTCTGTCTGTCTGTCTGTCTGTCTGTCTGTCTGTCTGTCTGTCTGTCTGTCTGTCTGTCTGTCTGCTTGTCTGTCTGTCTGTCTGTCTGTCTGTCTGTCTGTCTGTCTGTCTGTCTGTCTGTCTGTCTGTCTGTCTGTCTGTCTGTCTGTCTGTCTGTCTATCTGTCTGTCTGTCTGTCTGTCTGTCTGTCTGTCTGTCTGTCTGTCTGTCTGTCTGTCTGTCTGTCTGTCTGTCTGTCTGTCTGTCTGTCTGTCTGTCTGTCTGTCTGTCTGTCTGTCTGTCTGTCTCATTTGTTCTCATTCTCTCTCTTCCTGCCTATTTTTTAATGCATAATACAAGGGATGAAAAGTCATATTTAGAAGTTGATCCACCGAAGGCAGAAGAGGTTCATTCCATTGAAGACCATCTGGCTTTGAGCAGATATATAAGCAAGTTGTTCTTTCCACTTTGAAGAGTGAAGATTGAATTCCTTTTGCCTCTAATTAAGTTACAATGAATTATATCGATAAGACATGAAGACAGACAACCATGTGATTCATAACGAGGTCGAATCAGCAAAAGAATGTTGTGTGCCGCAAATCTGCATCATCCACATCGGCCGTGGCGATGTTGCAAACAGCAATCGTCTGGACGGTCTGAACCTAGTTTGACCTAAGCTTGGCATTAATTGCAATGAGACTTTTCAACCTTCCAGCATCTTGGCCTGGATAATTATTCTGCCTTTCACCAGGTGATTTTATTCAACTAAAGAAAGATCTCTGGACATTCCATTAACCATTTGAGTAACTTTTTTGTTACTCTTGTTTATTCCATCTACGGCCAGCCGAAATTACTGAGTTATAGGAAAACCTTTTCCCAGAGGAAGTAAAGGTTACTTCAACAGAAATCATACTACGATGCTTATATGTCTTTCTATATACCAAGGGCTTTTCTCCCCTTACAAGGGGGGTAGCCGAGTCAAAAGGAATGTACTCATTCCAACCCATTCCACTCACATTCACCACACTCTCTTCCTTTTCACCTCATCTCTTCATGAACGACAGGTCGTCCATGTATCCCGCCTACTGACTTAGGTCGGAAGCAATGCAGCAAGACACAGCACATTCACGGCAAGATCACTTCACTTATTCGTCGACTCTCCATCTCCATCCCCTCATGCAGAAAAAAAGAGAAGACAGGGAGAAATTTCTTTAAGCTGTGTCAAATTATTATTCACATATAACCATTTCCTAGCCTCCTTGCGTCACAGTATCATCTATACACAGCCATTCTCCACTCACCCCTATCTCCTGCCTTTTTTCTTCCTTGCTGAACAGACATTCCCCTCATTGCTCAATGCCCCTTGTATCCCATCCATCCATCTCGTCCTCGGTCGTTTCCTCAGGTTCCCTCCATCCACTTCTGCTTTCCTCACCTCTTTTACTAATCTTTCTTCACTCATTCTTTCCATCTGTCCAAACCATCCCTACACTCTTTCATCAGCCCTATATTCCATATCCTTTTCCACCTCAGCTCTCCTCCTCACCTCCCCGTTTTTCATTCTATCCAACATTGTAATTCCTGTCATTGTTCTCAGACATTTCATCTCACACATATATAGACTTTTTCTCTCTGTCTCTCTTAAGTTACAGGTCTCTACCACATATACTGTCGGCACAATCACCCCTTCATATAGTCTCCTCTTTGCATCCCTTCCCAAATGCCTATTTCTCATTACACCTTTTAATTTCCTAAGGCATTTACTTGCTTCTCTCAATATACTTCCACCTCCACGTCTCCTTTTCCTCCCACATGCGACCCCAGCCTCTCTTCTTTCAGACTTACATGCAACACGCTGCTATCCTCTCTCCTTGAGCATTTTATCGCTTTGCTTTTACCAACGTTTATCTTCAATGTTCCCCTATCACATACCCTCACAAACTCGGTCACCAACTCCTTGAATCGCTCCTATGACCCTGCCACAATCGCAGTGTCGTCGGTAAACAACAACTCTCCCACCTCCCGTTTTTTTCCATGTTTTTTTAACCATCTACAGACCCTTGCCCATTATCCTCGCCTTTACCTCCCGCACCATCCAGTATTTATACACATTGAACATCCATGTATTTGTCACACCTTTACCTTAAACCACTCGCTCTCTCCATTTCCCATTCTAACATAGGCTCACCAATCTTTTCATCATCCCAGTGATTTTTTGCATATATTGTGAACCGCGTGTTGTTGTTCCATTGCATACATACATACATACATACATATATATATTTATATATACATGTATATATATGTACATATATATATATATATATATATATATATATATATATATATATACATGTATATATATGTACATATCCATATAAATGTATGTAGAATATATACAGATACATATATATATCTATATATATATATTTACACATATATATATATATGTGTATATATGCATGCACACATGCACATAACAATAATAAGCACGACAATACCATTGACGGACAAACCTGCGCAGTTGCATGATGGTACGATTGCTTCAAGGCTTCCAGATGGTGGTTGGGCTGCATTTTTGCTCTAACCTTCTTTAACTGGAGACTTGCGTTAGGGTGACATTGAAATAATCCTTTCCAAATCATAGTATTGCCTATGAAATTCTGAATAAATTTGTTTCTGACGATGCTGAATCAATGTATTTATTCTTTTAGTTTCTGAGTATTGATGGGGTGTACTTTGTTTCTCTTTTGTTGAATATCAGTCATCCGACCTCTTCTACTCGAAAGGAATTTGACTCTGCCTTGTAGTTGCTGAAGTAAGGCGTTATCATACTGGGGTATTTTTCCTACAATTTCTAATTCAGTGGCAGTACCCCCCAACACTATGACAAGTTATTTTCTTTTCTCATCAACTAATATAGAGTGTCATTTGATGTGCTGGAGGGAAAAAAAAATCGTTCAGCATATTAAATATTTTCCGAAGAGCTGTGGGCTGCAAATCTACTCCAACATTCGGAAGAGGAACAACTTAGTGTAAGAACGCCTTTATACAGGAAGGTGACAAGGAGACATATCAAATGTAGAACTAAATTATTTAATTGATATATGACTACTGCAGGGATTTATTGAAGGTAAATACGAAAGGTTTCAATAGTTTAGTAAGTGTGCGTGGTAGCCTTCAGTTTGTCCAAACCGGTACTTGTTCAACGACTTGGCTGTCTATTACGCAGTGAGTGACGCGTGACGGCTGCAGTGTGAATTTTAGTATTTGATTTTTTTTTTTTCTTCTTTCTTTGTCATTGAGACCACCATCTAGTTCATCCTCGGTGACCTTGTATCGCCTTTTCATTCGATCATTTTCTCACCGAAAGCAATATAACTTTATTCAACTTAAGAAGTCTTCACCATATTACATCCTAACCAACACCTGACAATTTAATTCTCTCAAAAGTGACCTCAATGCACTGTAGGATCAAAATTCCCTTGAATTAATCCTCGATATCCAAATGTCAATTCTAAAGATTTGGATTTATTTAACACCAGAAGTTGTTCTTGAGCCGAAGAGGTTGTGGATAATTGACTCACTTTGGTTTGAAGCCCGCCACTTATCTGACGACAAATCGTTGGACGACAACTAGAGTAAGATATCTAAACCGTGCTCTCAAGATTGGAGGCGGCTCATTAAAACATTTTGGCAAACTATTAGCTTGAGAAGATTTTCCTCATTAAGTAAGAGTCTCTCTCTCTCTCTCTCTCTCTTTCCGTCTCTCTCTGTCTCATCCTCTCTCTCTCTCTCTCTCTCTCTCTCTCTCTCTCTCTCTCTCTCTCTCTCTCTCTCTCTCTCTCTCTCTCTCTCTCTCTCTCTCTCTCTCTCTCTCTCTCTCTCTCTCTCTCTCTCTCTCTCTCTCTCTCTCTCTCTCTCTCTTTATATATATATATATATATATATATATATATGTATATATATACAAATATATATATATATGTATACACACACACACACATATATATATATATATGCGTTGTTAAAGTCAACAGCTGTGATAGCATCATTCTGTTTATAGAATTTCTTTTCTATGTTACGTACCAATGTGCGGTCGTCTGGATGCAGATATCTTGGTAGAGTACTGAAGTCCATGGAATTTTCCTCTAGACGTCTTTCGGCCTTAACTGGCCATCTTCAGGAGGTGTTGACTGGTCAAATTGTTGACAAAGAATGACTCGGTTTGGCCGTATGTTGGTATATATCGGCCAAACCGAGTCATTCTTTGTCAACAATTTGACCAGTCAACACCTTCTGAAGATAGCCAGTTAAGGCCGAAAGATGTCTAGAGGAAAATTCCATGGACTTCAGTGCTCTACTAAGAAATCTGCATTCAGACGACCGCACATTGGTGCGTAACATAGAAAAGAGATTCTATAAACAGAATAATGCTATCACAGCTGTTGACTTCAACAACGCATGTATTATTAATGGCCTACTTCCAAAACGTATATACATATATATATATATATATATATATATATTTATATATAGATATATATATATATATATATATATATATTTATATATATATATATATATATATATATATGTATATATATATATATATATAATTACATATGTGTATATGTGTATACATGCATACATACATACATACATAAGCCCGTAATATTATTATTATTATATATATAATTACATATGTATATATGTGTATACATGCATACATACATACATACATAAGCCCTTAATATTATTATTATTTTCAAATACTACCTGGATACCAAATTTGGTATCCAGGTAGTATTTGAAAATAATATCATCAAGAGCTTGTTTATTAAAAACTCGCCAAGAGGAAAAGAACGTTGTATCTATAGCATACCATGTAAAAACTGTGATTTTATTTACATAGGCCAAACAGGCAAAGGTTTAGATAAAAGAATAAGTCAACATAGATAGAGTATTAGAACGGAACAAGTGTCAAGTGGATTATTTGTCCACCAAAGCGATTATGGACATAATATTGACTGGGGAAATTCTAAAGTAATTACTTCTTGTAGTGATATTGTAGAAAGAAATGTTATTGAATCTTGTTACATAAAAAAATAAATTTTGGAAATAATATGAACTTGAGTTTGGGTTTATTCAAATTGGACAATTTTATTATTGGCTACATTGTGTGCGATAATTTGTAACATGGGACCTTTCCGAATATCCTCTGTCTTCTCATGAATATATTGTTTCTTTCTGCATTGCTTTTCTGTACCTTTGAAAATGTCTTAATAGACGAAAACGTTCGGTATCTGTTTTTTTTTCTGTTTTTTTTTTTTAATTTCCCGATGGTTTCTGAAACGAAGAAAAAATATATATATATATATATATATATATATATATAAATATATATATATATATATATATATATATATATATATATATATATATATACATGCCAGGAGCCTTTGATTCCTTACAAGGTAGGAAGGCAAGTGAAATGCTCCTACGTATTCCCACCCACCCTTTTACTCCCCTCCACCCCTCTCTCCTCCTCCCTTTCATCTTAGCTCCTCATATAAATAAACAATAATGGGTACACATGTACATCTGTTTACATATTAAATTCTATTTCTCTTGTATTACATAAAATATAATCAAGAACCTTTGAATATTACAAATGAAAATAATTGGGGGAAATGAAAACCATAACATTAGATGAACAATAGGAAAGAGAAAATAAAATAAAAAGAAAAGAAACGAAAAGTAAAGAAAACATAATTCAAAGTAAAATAAGGTAAAATGAAGTAACGTGAATTGAAAAAAAAATAAAAAAAATAGAATAAAGTAGAATAATAAAGTAAAGATAATGAAATGAAATAAAATAGGATGCAATAAAATGAAGTAAAAAATAATGTAAATCAAAATAAAGCAAAATAGAATAAAATAAAATAGATTAGAGCAAAAAATAAAATAAGATAAAATATAATGAAATAAAATATATTAAAGCAAACGAAATAAGATAGAATGAATTAGAATAAACGAAATTTAACGAAATAACAAATCAAATTAAAATTAGATAAAATAAGACAAAACCAAATAAATGAAGGTAAAGTAAACCAAAAGAAAATAAATTAAAATAGAACAATATTACCAAATTTAGATGAATCATATAATCCAAGAGAGCATATATCAGACACTACTCGGTCTCAGATCCTCCCGGATGAAAGGTTATTACTGTCCCTCATCTACAGCTTGGGTCAGAACCCAATGCAGCAAGACACACTGCCTGTACAGCAAGGCCCGTCCTCTGAATCCGGCTTAGCTGTCAGAGCTCACAAGAAGAAACCCCTTTGGACAGTGTCCATGCACATCTCTCCTATCACATCTATCTCCTTCTCCCTTCCCTCCTCGACAGACATTCCTCTTGCACAAAATGCCCCTTCCATCCAGTCCACCTACATCATAACGATCTTCCCTTCATGTTTACAAAATCAACCTGATGTTTTCTACACTTTTTTGCTTGTTTTTCTTCAATCGTTGTTTCTATATTCCCAGCGTCCACGCACAACATCTCTCCTATCACATCTAGCTCCTCCTCCCTTCCCTCCTCGACAGACATTCCTCTTGCACAAAATGCCCCTTCCATTCAGTCCACCTACATCATTAACGATCTTCCCTTCATGTTCACAAAATCAACTAGATGTTTTTTACACTTTTTTGCTTGTTTTTCTTCAATCGTTCTTCCTATATGCCCATACCATCTCAGTATTCTTTGATCAACCCTTTCTTCCAACTCTCTGTCCATCCCTGCACCCTACCTCATATCCTCATGTCTCACTCTATCCATCCTCATAACACGATTAAGATATTTAATACAGATGGTGATGATAATGATGGTGACCATGATATGAAGAAGTATAATTACAAAGACAATGATACTAGAATATACAAGACGATGATAATAGAACATAAGAGAATTCAACACCCTCCATGGTTACATGCATTTATGAATACACTAATCTAAGTGGACATGAAGACTCATGTCATAGTACAAAAACATTACACAGCCGTGCAACGATGAACACCCCCCTCTCTCCACTCCTTTCCTCCCATCCACTCACCACCTATACCACTTATGCCCTAGAAACTTGTGCGTGGCTATCAATTTTAAGTGTTGTTATGGTCACGTCAGGTTAACTGCCACAACCTTGGGCCATTACCACCTCGGCCACCACAACATTCGGGTTTCCTTCGTCCTCCTCCTCTTCCTCCTTCTCTTCATGCTTTTAGCCATCCTTTCCAGTTCCTCCTCAACCTTCAACACAGCCTCCTCCTCCTACTTCCTGCTCCTCCTCCTCCTCTTCCTCCTTCTCTTCATGCTTTTCCAGTTCTTCCTCCTCCTCCTACTTCCTACTCCTCCTCCTCTTCCTCCTTCTCTTCATGCTTCTAGCCATCCTTTCCAGTTCCTCCTTATCCTTCGACACAACCTCCTCCTCCTCCTACTTCCTGCTCCTCCTACCTCCTCCGCCTTGTTCTTCTTGTGCTCCTTTCATTCCTCCTCTTCTTCCTACTCACACTTCTCCAATTCCTCCTACTCTTCGTCCTCCTTTCTCCTCTTATTCCTTCCTCTCCCTTCTCCTCTTCATCTTCATTTATTCTTCTTCCCCTCCCTTCTTTTTTTCATTTTTTTTTTT
>NC_134780.1:7600196-7605196 GCF_046742065.1 Oratosquilla oratoria | reverse complement strand
AATTTGTGTAATTCTTCATTATTTTTCTGCATTCGATTTCCAAGGACCTAAAGCCTGCCTATCGTCATGTATTGCAATTGATTCTCATTAAAATTGCTTTTATAGGACCCATAGTCTTATTCTATAATAAGCTTCTCTCTCCGTATTTTGCTAAACTATAATGGAAGCTCCCTGGCTGAGCAGGTTAGGTCGTCGTTACTTGCGGCGAAGGTCGAGGTGAGGGCGGTTCGAATCCTGCCACCGGCGAAGTTGAACCAAGATCATGGTTCATTAAATTCCACGCTACAAAGCCATCTGTGACGGGTACCGTCCTAGCCTCCTGATAATGGGGGAGTGTGTGACGTTAAACCATATCACAATGATGTAAATAATTAAATCGTCACCACGTACTACGAAATGTGATAAACATTATTCTGTTCTGAGAGAAGACAACTAAATAAGTATATCTATGATAACTATGAGAAAATACTTTAAATACTAACTTGAGGTCCTTCAGATTAAAAAGATTTAGACGTTAGTAACCACGTAGTAAGCGCTGAAACTATCAGTTGTTTTAAAAAACGATTAGACAACTTTAAGGATGGGGACGACAGGTGGTGATGGATACGAAGCTGCCTAGTGTAGGCCTTATGGTCTTTTGCAGTCTCCTTTATTTCTTATGTTCTTATGTTCTTATGTTCTTACGTTCTGGATTTCTTTAGGCAAGATAAAATGGCACGTTGCTATCTCTTAAAAGAATATGGAGATCTTGGAGGGATTTAACCACTTTGCTAGTAGATTAAGTTTCATCCAAATGTGTGGAGGAATGAGCTGGAAAAGAAAACGAAACCAAAAAATACTTAATTCTTATGAAATTTAAGAGGATTAAGAACGCTCTATGAAGTTATGACCAGGCCCAACCTGACTTTCTAGCACTACAAGAGGACAAAAGTTTATGTCCCCAAAGTCTTTGTGGTCCCTGTCTTGTTATACTAAAGTGAGACTTGGACTTTTGAAAAGGCTATGAGCTCACGTCTGAATGTAAACTCTGTGGAAAGTGCGCAGCAGTGGAGAGATCATGTTTCAAAGTAAGACATCTTTGTGATCCCTGTCTTGCTATACTAAAGTAAGACTTGGACTTTTGAAAAGGCTATGAACTCAAGTCTGAATGTTTTTGGCACAGACTCTGTGGAAAGTACGCGGCAGCGGAGAGATCATGTTTCAAAGTAAGACATCTTTGTGATCCCTGTCTTGCTATACTAAAGTAAGACTTGGACTTTTGAAAAGGCCATAAACTCACGTTTGAATGTTTTTGGCACAGACTCTGTGGAAAGTACGCGGCAGCGGAGAGATCATGTTTCAAAGTAAGACATGTTCAATAGAGCATGTAACCTGCATTAACCTGCATTATCACGGAACAACAATCTTGTGCCTCACCTCTCAGGTCGAAGATCATCTTCATGGGGTAATTTTCAAGTGAAATAGCAAAAGGCGGACATGGCTGATGGATCACTCTTCTAGGCCATAGTTTTCTTGAATGAAACGTATCTGTCAGGTGACAGTGGAGATGGATTGGGAGCCTGAATGGAACCTTGGTATAGATGATCCGATAAACACGAGAGTTTGACGTTATATTTTATTTATTTATCTATTTATTTATTTATCTATCTATTTATTCATTTATTTATTTATTTATCTATCTATTTATTTATTTATTTATTTATTTGTTTGTTTATTTGCTTATTCATATATTCATTAATTATTTATTTTCTTATTTGTTTATTTATTTATTTACTTATTCATTTGTTTATTCATTTATTTTACAAATACCAGCAACATGCAAAAATTATCTATGGCTTTTGATGAAGGTATGAAGCATACCATAGAAAAAAAAAAAAACACTTGGCAACTTTTCATCTTGGTTTGCCCATAAACCTAGTATCAGCATCATCAATACTGGGCTGATCTGCATCCTTGGCTGATGCATGAGTGAGCTGTCAATAATAGTCGACTGCGAAGTCGTTGGATGATTGAATGGAGTAAGTTTTTTTGTAGAGACAATAGTATATAATCTGAACTTTTAAAATTCACCTCGGTTTAACTCGAATGATATGTGTCTTTTTTTTTTCAAAGTCTACATCCAATTTTGCAATGATCCTAGAGGTCTCCTGTCGATATGTTGTGCCATTGTGATACTATGAACGATTGTAATGTTATAAAGAACAATTGTATGACAAAGTTATTCTTAAACTAAATCCATGAGGAGCTTTCTCGTTATGCTCTTATTATATTTTTTGGGGATGACGTTATCATTCTTAAACTTCACTGTAAAGTTTCATCCTTTCCTAATCTTCTTATTTGTGTTAAAGTATATATTTCTCCATTTTTACGGCTTTCTTGATATAACTTTTTGTTCTTGAGTAAATCTTCTCCAAGCTAGAAAACGAAAAACCTGTTCTTGCATTGGCAATCTGTAGACAAATGGACTCATTCTTCATACAGTCTGTCATTACTTTTTGCCTCACGGTTGTACGAAAGCTGTTATCAAGTGCTGGTGATATGCAAGATAGTAGAGCCTCAAGTGTTGGACTGCAACATGCGATTGTCTGATCAAGGGTAATTCTCTGGATGCGGGTCACTTTTGCTGAGCACGTTCTTTGAAGAATGATTTGGTTTGATTTCGTTGGGTTTTGTTCTGTCTTACTTACTTACTCATTTATTATGTTTATTTATCTGTTTATTTATGTACCTGCTTGTTTACTTTATAAGTTTATAGAATAAAAAAATAGTTATTTACTTATCTATTTATCAATTCATCAGCACATTCATACATTTATTTATTTATATACGAATATATACATATATATATATTAAAATTAAAATACTAGTTTGTTTAGCTAAATTGATAAACCCTCCTCGATGATTCGATGAATTATTAGTTGAAATATATGCGGATTCAACTAATAATTCATCGAATCATCGAGGAGGGTTTATAAATTTAGCTAAACAAACAAGTATTTTAATTTTAAAACACGCCAGAAAAGCGACCTTTCCCAAGTGTTCGAAAAGGTAATTAGATTTAGTACATAAACTCCAATTGCAGTTCTACATACACTCTTGAAGAAGTTCTACACGAACGAAACGTTAGAGTGTACAGGGTTCCGAGCCTTCCCCTGTGTTTATGTTCTCCATCATCCAAATAATTTGTCTAAAATACTTATCAATATATATATATACACATATATATGTACATATATACACATATATATATACATATATACACACATTTATATATAACATTCCAGAGCTTTTAGGATTTGAAGTCCCAATTTTTTTTTTTTTTCAAGAATTAGATTACATTACATGTTTAATCGGTCCCATATAAGGATTGTAATCTATCATAAATTGCCAAGACAGGGAGAGACTTAGGGACAAGGCTGAACGAGCACAAAGATTTGATGAAATACGAGCAAGAGAGTTCAGCAGTGTTCCAACATGTGAGTCAGAAGCATTAAACCAACAAATAAAAACAAAGTTATGAAATTAATCATACACTAAGAAAACCTCCCATTTGCTGATATGAAGTAGCCCTTACAGTAAAAAGGGTGGGATGTATATTGCATATGAATACAAATACACCAAAATAAACTGTGAAACCTTTCCTTCAACGTATAGTAAGACGACGACAATGCTTTAGCCTAGGCTGGTAGGACACAAACATACAGAAGCATTCAGGAATTCTTGTAATACTTGCTTGCAATTATCAAATAAGCCATGGATACCTTATGAATAATACCAGCGTTTTAGAAACATGTTTCCACCAAAAGAAGTTACGAATTCTTAATGTACTACATCATCAAGATCTTCAATTCTAATTTGAATATGTAAGCACAGAATCCGATGACACTACCCAGCATGGAATCACAAAACAATGGGAATTAGCTATCCTTATTAATATTAATGAAGATCAGAAATATTTCCCAGCTAACTGGAGATATTTCCCAGCTAACCGGAGATACTTCCTAATCACTAGGAAAACTTCTCCAGTGACTAATCAGCCGAGAGATGAAGACCGCCCACAGAGGAGGTTAGAAGCAACAGAATCAGAGGCAAACTACTTCGTGATGAAACTCCACTAAAACCGAAATCCAGATCAAAGGAAATTTATGCTTTTGGACAAAATTTACAAGGATTAAATCCTGGCCAATGAAGAACGAATAGGATGAAAGGTTCTACAGGAACATGAACAATACAGAATATTGTGTCAAATTGAACAAAATCGGTCTATAGTAAGATTTGTTGCTTATTTGTATTTCAGTGTTTATAATGACAATAGTAAAGTAATCAGAGGTAATAAAAATGATGAAATTAATATGAAGAATAACATATTGATATAAAGAAGTAAAACGAAATAGAACGAGAAAGATAATGAACTGGTTGACCAATTAACATCAGTCCTACGATTTTACTCAATCTTTGATCTGAAAATTGTTTGACGTAGATCAACATAAGCTGCAAGCTACTTCTGTTGAAACGCATGTCGCTATTCCACAAGAACACCAAGCACTAAGATTCGATCAGTTGAATCACAGGGAACGAATGTTCAAGTCCATGAAACCTTAGATTAATAATTAGGTTGTTGACAATACAACACGCTCTCGTATTAAAATAGCAGAAGAAATTACTAAAGAAAATTATTTACTGTGATCTATCACTAACGAGTTTGAAATATATAAATAACGTACAAGTGCTATGGAAATATTAAAGTAAAATAAAGATAAAACAAAGATAAATAAATGAATAAGTGAATGTGTCAATACATAAGTAGATATATAGATAACTATTTATACAACATAACAAGTAAACAAATAAATAGATAGATAGCGATTACATAGATAAATATTTAATAAATAGGTAAACAAACATGTAAATGAATAAATGAATCAATAAATAAATGAATAATAAATATGTAAATGAATGAATAGATAGATAAATGAATTAATAAATGAATGAATAAGTAA
>NC_134780.1:7590196-7595196 GCF_046742065.1 Oratosquilla oratoria | reverse complement strand
TTCCAAGACTATAAATGAACACGAGGTGTCCCTGTTGACTTTAATGACTTGAGCATAAGAGGTATAGTTTACACTGAAGCAGTCATATAAATAAGGAAGACTGGCATTTTGTAGAAAAAATATGTTTCTCAATAATGGCTTTTGTCGGTGTTAGTCATATCACAATGCGACAGAATGCTCGTAATAGCTTTTCTAATAATGCCTATTTCATCAATAGAAATCGTATTAGAAACATAAGAAATTACAAGACTTACGACTCTTTATACACCAGTGCCCTCTTCAGTGGCATGTTGGCCATGTCGACTCTAAGAAAAATGTTAACAAATGTCGTCGTTTACTGAGCACGACAACATACATTTGCAACAGGTAATTCCGTACTCGGCAGAGAAGGTGTTTGTGGCGACTCAGTTATCACAAAGTATAAGACCCCCGATTAGAATGAAGAAGAACTACCACTCCTATAATTATTCGAACTCGAAGATCTATGCTCGTTGTCAAAACAAGAAAATAGAGACATTCATCTTAACGAAACAATTGATCCTCGGATATCAGATGACAGACTTTAGTAATACCCTTTCGCCAGATAATGGTCCTTAGGCATATCAGTACATGTGCACTGCATTAGCCATGTTTTTAAACAGTAAATCATATTGACAGAAGATTATGCACACGCGAATATACGTAAGCACACGCGCGTGCGCCCCCCCCAAACACATACACACACACGCGCGCGCGCCCCCAATAGTGTGGGGTACCAGCTTAAAGATTAAGAAATAGCAGACTGGTGATACTGAGACATACTAACTATAATGCATCTGTATAAGTGATCATATTCTATGCTAGAATAGGGAATATTTATGTTTTAGTATAAATATTATAACATTGAGAAGAAGCTTAGGAAGCTAAAATTTTACATTTTTATGTATGTATGTATGTATGTATGTATGTATGTATGTATGTATGTATGTATGTATGTATGTATGTATGTATGTACGTACGTATGTATGTATGTATGTATGTATGTATGTATGTATGTATGTATGTATGTATGTATGTATGTATGTATGTTTGTATATATGTATGTATGTATGTATGTATATATGTACGTATGTATGTATGTATGTATGTATGTATGTATGTATGTATGTATGTATGTATGTATGTATGTATGTATGTATGTATGTATGTATGTATGTATGTATGTATTTTATGGGCAATAACTACCTCAATTCTTTCACCGATGGGACACGGTGGCGTGAACAAGTCCACCAGAAGGCAGAATCCAGATAGCTTAACGACAAGATTTTTTTCTCTTATCTGACGATTGGAAACCCACATTAAAATCGTATCGCTTCGAGTAGTCCATCTACACTATCCTGGTGCTGCTGTTCCCTTCTCATATCACCATTTAGATTCAATGGAACGCATCCTAAACACTATCATCAACGTACCAAGCACTCTGTCTACAGATATATACGAAGAAAAAAAACTACAAGGAGCTAACCCGAATCAGGACACGACATTACCATTCTTGGGATATTTTGGGAACATTACCCATTCCTCCAAGATTGATTGCGACGTACTTGAGAAGATTAACTAAGCTTCATTTACATTCTGTAGAGTGGGAGCTTAAGTGTTTAAGAACAAATATATGAGGCTAAACCAGAGAGCGTAGCTCTTTGAGTCTGTGCATCTCCACTTTTGTTTTGAGAAGACTTGTACTTATAAGCGGACATTTCCAGCAACTGATTTTGTTTTGAGCTTCATGTGGAAAGACAACATACCACATATATAAGTTCTGTGACATGCAAATTGCCATGCTAGCTACATGACAACTTAAAATGCTCCTAGAACAAATGCTGCGATGTGAGGGTGTGGTAGGTTGTAGCATCGTACAAATATATTGTTTATTATACTTACGGATTGCTCAATTAGTAGTTGTTTATTTTCCTCATTATGTTATCAATTGTCATAGGTTTTGTGGGACATTAATTTCATTATTGATTGTATTATCTACTTATTGTAAGGAGTGTAACTTTGTATGCGAGTCTGTAGGAAGAACCAAGTTTTGGCCCACGCGCTTGAATATGAGTTTGGCGCCAAAACAAGGCGTGACGTCAGTTGTAACTCACCCCCCGAAGTGTACACATGCATTTGTCGATTGTAGTGCTTTATCGAATTGTGATTTAATACACTATCTTAACATTGTTAATATATTTTTATTAACCACCCTATTACAAGAAGAACATATCAAGAACAGTTGCAGAAGCCCTGGAGGCCAAACAAAGTGTATGAAATTCAACTGAAAACTTCATAAAAGATATGTCACATACCATCAAATAACCCGGCAAAACTTTGGTCTTAGAGGGACTGTATAACCTGGAGTTAAGGACTATGTTACACCAGCGTTTCTATCCTGGTTGGCAATCTCTCGCCACGACTTCGAGAACCAAGACAGATGATGAGATCACTTCCCTGGAGCGGAACCTTACGTCGCATCGTGCCCTGAAGCTTCCTTAGACATCTACCCCATTGAGAAGCTAATGCATCTTCGAACGAACAGCTGCAGCATCCAACCTTTCGGCAGGTTCTACAGGTCCGGATTTGGTCTTGTGAATCACAACAAATGATTATAAAAGACATCTGCACCTCTGTTAACAAATCACGTATCGTTTATCACCAATAATGAGGGGGGAACATCAAGTGTCGTTATTAACTACGATGGACTGATATTAGATATATGAACATATGTCTGTCTGTCTGTATGTATGTACGTACGTATGTATGTATATGCGTACGTATGTATGTATGTATGTATGTATGTATGTATGTATGTATACATGTATGTATGTATGTATGCATGTATGTATGTATGTATGTATGTATGTATGTATGTATGTATGTATGTATGTATGTATGTATGTATGTATGTATGTATGTATGTGTTGAATATTACTATGTTGTATGGTAATTCAATATTAGATGAGGCACTAAAGATAACACGTTCACGTCTCAATACTTTATTGGGTAATTGCGTACACCACGCTCGCTCTCTAACAACTCTCTGGAGCGCGTCCTTTTTTTGGGCACGCTCTATCCTGACGATTATTATTTGCTCAATTAGTTTCATTTATTTACCTGCACACAGAAAACAACGGACACCCAAATTAATAAAATAAATTTTAGATAATTACAAAGATATCCTATTTTACATTCATTCCACTTTCACATTACAAGAATTGAAATGATAATTAAATAATTAAACAGGAATGATAATCATACGACCTCTCACGGAAGCTTCGAGAACAATTACACATACATACGAACATACATACTTCCAATTACGCATTGCTTTTGTAATTCCTAAATGAATACATAATAAATGCTCGGCCAGCTATCTGTCGTTGACCCCAGCCATGTATAAAATTGAACAGAGATTAGTTTTATACAAAAATTGCAAATTAAGCATATGGAGAACATAATAAACAAGCAGTATAATGAGGTAGACATAATTAGTTAACATAAAGGCATAAAATAAAATACACGTATGTATGAAATTTACTAGAATTAATGGTTTTGAAAGGAGGCAAGTAGAGAACACTTTGGCACTTAGACGGTTTGGAGGGTCAAGAAGAATTTGTACGGCTGCGAAGATTATGTGGGTGGGGCACAGGTGAAGGTGAAGGGGGGAGGGAAGAGGATTTGTGTCAGGGGGAGTCAAGGGAGTCGGAGATTCAGTGTCACAATCTACACCTCGGGAGAAGAGTTTAAGGTTGTCCAGGTGCATAATGGTATCTGAATCTGAATTTAGGTGTTTCAATTTGACTTTGTTAGTAAGTTCAAAGGTGAATTTAGGTGTTTCAATTTGACTTTGTTAGTAAGTTCAAAGGCGAGGACACGGAAAGGACCATGGAATTTAGGTGAAAGCTTGGAAGAGGGAGAATTGTTCAGGGCATACACGATGTCACCTATTGCAATGTTAGACTCTCGCGGATTTTTATTGTGAAAACGGGCCATCTCGTCATTGGCGAGAGAAAGATACTGAGTAAATCTCTTGAATATAGTTCTGAAGTTAGCAAGTGAAACGTTTACAAAATCATCAAGGTTGTTAATAGGGCCTATATCTGAAATAAAGAGGTCATATGGAAGTCGCTTGTCTGAAGCAAATATGACAAAGTGAGGCGACTCCGATATGGACCTATTGATGGCACTAAAGGCAATACTGAATCAAAGGGACATGGTGATCCCAGGAGAGATGAAAGTCGGAAGCCAGGTGTCGGAGAACATTGAGAATCTTTCTGTTTTGGCGTTCGACAAGGCCATTTGAACTGGGGTGGTAAGCAATGATATTATATTTTATCTGAAAGGATTTGCAAATATTTGAAAGAATATCATTGTTCCGTTATCAGAGAGAAGGATTTTGGGAGTAGTGAAGGGGCAAATAATCTTGTCAATGAAGGTATTTGCAATCACTTTAATAGTATTGTCCGGAACATGTTCAAGTCAAGGATGCAGGATCTGGAAAAATGATCCATACACGCAAATAGGTACAGTCGCAACCATGCCAAAGGGATTGGATATGTCAAAATGGGAACTTTACTGTGAATATGACCTTTATGGGTAGCACAAGACTGACAGGCGTCTATGTAGTCATGGATATCCTTTCTCATAGTAATCCAAAAGTACTGAAGTGTGGCCTGTGTTAAGCAAGTGGAGAATCAAGTAAAAGGAACAGAACTTCAGGTACTAAGTCAGAAGGAGCTACGGGTTGTTGTACACGTCTGTTTGGTTCATGCTTGTTGGAAAGTGTGGTTTCGTGGTAAAGAACGTCATCGACGAGTCTGAAGTGTTCCAAGGAGGTAGGGAAGTCTGTAAGTTCTGATGTACCTCCTGACACGGGGTCGGATCTTTGAGCTGCTTGAATACGCGCATGAGTAAGAGTGACTGTCTGAGGGACAGGTTCTTGCCTTTAAAAAGCTGAGGAAGAGCCTGGTGGTCTG
>NC_134780.1:7570196-7575196 GCF_046742065.1 Oratosquilla oratoria | reverse complement strand
CCCCAAAATATGCGCAAACAGCCCGTTTCTCGACCTGTTTTGGCTCCTTAATGAGATTCCTGAGGCCATCAGGGCCCAAGAGACAAACAATTAGCGACATAAACGAAAAGCGAACAACGTCCATGCTATGTCCGAGAAACTTTATCCCATTCCTTATAATATTGTATGTTATAACCTAATAACCGAAAGAATGTTGCAACTAACACGCACACACCAAAACATTTTTCAACTAATCAATTCCTTACTTGGTCACACCACTTTATTATGGTAACTACTTGACTATTCTAGTAATCATAATACCTTCTCGGCAACGATGAAGTTAAGTAAAGAAGTGTTCTAGCATTGCTTGCATATCTAGATCTAGTGATAAATGTGCTTGAGCGCCATTTGGGTCATAACTCTTTTATGTCTTCTACCTCACACTTCTATTTATGGTTCTGATCTGCTTTGATGGAGAGGTGATTGTTGGTTAATCATCACATTTGTGCATGAGTGAATGCACACACACACACACACGCACACGCACACACACACACACACACACACACACACACACACACACACACACACACACACACACACACACACACACACACACAAAAAAACAGAGAAAATGAAGAAGTGGATTTAAAAGAAATAGTACACCAACAGATGCAGGAAAATGCAAAGGATACAATCATTCAATTATATAAAGAAAAGGCAAATTGGGTCAGAGACACAGTGGATAAGAAATAATGTAATGTGGTTTATGGACTAAAGAAAAAACATAGTCTGGTGAGGTACATGAGAGAGAAGGCAGGAAAAGAAAGAGCAATATCAATTCTAAAATGAATACAAGATGGTGACCAGTACGTAGAGAAAGATATAGACGTGTTTAGGATGGGACAATATTTTAAGTAAAGAAATCGACTCCTAGGGTAAAACTAAGATCGCAAATAGTAGTAGAAAACATATTAGAATGAGCAAGTAGGTTGGCAAAGAGCGAACATTATAATAATATATAGATAAAAAGGGAAATAAATAATGAGGAAATAGAAAGAGAGAAGACACTAAGAGATGAAGCTAAGGAAAAAATGCGGAAAGAACGGAGACCGAAAGCAAGGAATTCTATCGGAGGGTCATAGATATGAGGCTGAAAAAAATGATATATCAGAATGAGGGAAACAAAAACAGAAAACAAGATGGAGAAGGAAAAAAATAAATAAAAGTGGTCTATACTAACATTGACGGATTGAATGAACTAAATCATTACATGTCAGATGAAAAACCAGACGTAACGGGAGTTGTGGAGACGAAATTAAGGGATCCAGTACCACCTAATTGTGTTGGACATGGATTATATAATTATTGGATTAAAAACAAACGAGAAACAGGGAGAAAGAATCATGCTCTTGGTCAAGAAAAACTTAAATGTGACGAATGTTACTGAGAGTAAAAACAGTGTGGAAATGATCATGATAAAAGACAAAGACAGTGAGATGAAAAGAAAAATGTTTGTGGTGATTTATGTGCCCCCCAAAAACGGGCTCTTGGAAAGAGAGCGAGCATTAAAGATTGTTCGATAATACAAGGCATTCATTAAATGAGATACTAAAGGACGGAGGTAACCTGGTACTTATGGGGGATTTTAACTGCAAAGAAATCTATTGGGAGGAGATGACAGAGACGAGGAGAGAGTAACTAATGGGAAATGTATTACTGAACATGACCATGGGACATACAATGACACAATGGGTCAATGAAAATACCAAATACAGTAATAATCAAGAAGGTGAGACTGGATTTGATATTTACATCAGAACTGGAAACTGTGGATGAAATTGAATACAAGATATCATTTGGAAAGGTAAACACATATTAATAGAGGCTGAACTAAGGGAAGAAATATATATGGAGAGAAATAAAAAGTACAGAAAAGGAAGACTGATGTACAAAACGGACTTTAGAAAACATAAGAAATTCATTCGAAATATAAATTGGGAAAAATATACATTGAAAATACAAAAGTGGAAGAGAAATGGGCGATCTTGATGAAAATCTATAATGAAGGTGTGAATAAATATGTACTAAGACAGAAACAAGAGAAGGTATACATCAAATGTTGGTTTAACAGAAGATGCAGTGAGGCGAAAGATAGAAGAGACAAAGTTTGGAAAAGATGGAGAAAATGTAAAAAAACAGGAAAAGGGCAAATATAAATCAACCATAGAAATGAATATGTAAAAGTGCGCAAAGAGTAAAAGCGAAAAAAAAGACATAATAGAAAAATGTAAATTTCAACCCAATCTATTGTATAGATATGTGAATGGTAAACTTAAAAATGAACAGTAAATAGCGAATTTATGCCAAGGAAATACAGAATACACAGAATATCTAGAAATGGCCAAAGTTATGAACAGTAAATAGCGAATTTATGCCAAGGAAATACAGAATACACAGAATATCTAGAAATGGCCAAAGTTATGAACAATCACTTAAGTCAGTTTTCACTAGAGAAAAAGTACAGCAGTGAAATGAAGTGTAATCTCCCCTCATGAGGGAAATAATAATAATAATAATAGTAATAATAATAATGGATCAATTAACGAACCTTGACGTTAGGAAATCGCACGGCGCGGACAGAATTGCAAACTGGATACTAAAAGAATGCAAAGAACTAATGGACAAAATATACAACATAGTAAGCTGTTCACTCAAAGAAGGAAAAATACCAAAGGACTGGAAAAATGCCAACATTGTACTAGTATATAAAGGAGGAAACAAGAAATAACCTACTAATTACCGACCGGTTTCCCTAACAAGCACTGTAGCCAAAATTTGTGAGAAAATGATCAAGAATAGATGGGTAAAACACCTGGAAGAAAACAATATAATAAACTCGAGACAATTTGGATAGAGACAAGGAAGAGCATGTGTTACAAGTTTAATCTGTTTCTACTCAAGATAAAATAGACATAATACAAGAAAGGGATGGGCTGATTGTGCTTTCCTAGACTTACAAAAAGCACTCGACAAAGTACCACACACACACACACGCACACACACACACACACACACACACACACACACACACACACACACACACACACACACACACACACACACACACACACACACACACACACATACACACACACACACACACACACACACACACACACACACACACACACACACACATACACACACACACACACACACACACACACACACACACACACACACACACACACACACACACACACACACACACACACACGCACACACACACACACACACACACGCACGCACACACACACACACACACACACACACACACACATACACACACACGCACACACGCACACACACACACACACACACACACACACACACACACACACACACACACACACACACACACACAAGTGATGCACTTTTGTACCTCCACCCAAGCAGTACCTCCTCCACAACTTTCATTGGGCCCCCACCCCCTCCAATTGGTGCAATCCACCAAGATCTTGGGCATCACACTCGATGCTCAATTAAATTGGAACCAACATATCACCAATATAGTCAGGACAGCGTCTTACAAACTGTATATGCTGAGTAGGTTAAAATCACTAGGAACACCTACATCTGAGCTACAGGAGGTCTACAAAACTTTCATACTCCCCACCCTCATGTACGCCTCACCAGCCTGGTGCAGCTCACTCACCCTCACACAGAGACAAAAGCTGGAGAGGGTACAAAAGAGAGCGTGCAGGATCATCCTGGGCGTGGAGTACAGCAGCTACGACCATGCTCTTACCACCCTTACTCTATCTAGGGTGTCCCAGCGGCACGGGGAGGCACTAAGGAAATTTGGGGAAAGCCTGCTTTCCCACCCTAGACACCGTCACCTCCTCCCTCCTGATGCTCCACCAACTCGCCACGCCACTAGACACATAAATAGACTCATACCAATCAAAGCGCCAAGGACAGACCGCTACAAAAACAGTGCTATCCCATCTATTGTGCACATAATTAACTCATTGTAAAATTGCTCCATGTATATATTCCAAGTTTTATATCTTTAATCAACTTTTCCAATGTATTATTGTCAGTGTACCACTGTAATAGAAATAAACCTTTTATTATTATTATTATTATTATTTTATTATTATTACACACACACACACACACACACACACACACACACACACACACACACAGAATGAGAAAAAGCAGTTGTAGTACAGCATCCGTTCATCAACATCGTGAACAATTACTCTCGAAACGAGCAAAACGTGAGTTCAGTATTCCTACTCCTCCTTCCTTCCTCCTCCCCATCCCTCTCACTCTTCTCCTCCTCCTTCTTCCTCTCATTCTCCTCTTCCTCCATCTCCCTCTTATTTTTTCCTTTATATTCTGATCCTCTTCTTAATTCTACTCTTCCTTCTCTCCTCATTCCTCCTCCTCCTTAATTCTCCTCATTATTCCAACCCTCTTCCCCCTCCTCTTACTCCTTTTCCTACTCGTTGTTTTCCTCCTCTTCATCCTTCTTTTTCTCTCCCTTTCCTTCTCCTTCTCATGTTCCTCTTTCTTCTTTACTTCTTCCTCCTATTAATCCTTCCTCTCCTTTCATCCCTCCCCTTTCTCTAAATCCTTCACTTTCCCTTCCTTTCCATCGACTTCTTTTTATTTCCTTCTCCTCTTCTTCTCTTCTTCTCTTCCCTCCCCCCTCTCTCTCTCTCTCTCTCTCTCTCTCTCTCTCTCTCTCTCTCTCTCTCTCTCTCTCTCTCTCTCTCTCTCTCTCTCTCTCTCTCTCTCTCTCTCTCTCTCTCTCTCTCTCTCTCTCTCTCTCTCTCTCTCTCTCTCTCTCTCTCTCTCTCTCTCTCTCTCTCTCTCTCTCTCTCTCTCTCTCTCTCTCTCTCTCTCTCTCTCTCTCTCTCTCTCTCTCTCTCTCTCTCTCTCTCTCTCTCTCTCTCTCTCTCTCTCTCTCTCTCTCTCTCTCTCTCTCTCTCTCTCTCTCTCTCTCT
>NC_134780.1:7552696-7565196 GCF_046742065.1 Oratosquilla oratoria | reverse complement strand
CAGCATCATCCATACACAACCCTTCTCCATTCACCCCTATCTTCTGTCCTCTCCCGTCCTTCCTCAACAGACATTCCCCTCTTTCCCAATGCCCCTTTTACCCCATCCATCCATCTCATCCTAGGACGCCCCTTCATGTTTACTTCTTCCACCTCTGCCTTCCACACCTCTTTTACTAGTCTTTCTTCACTCATTCTTTCCATGTGTCCAAAACATCCCAATACTCTTTCATCAGCGCTATCTCCCAACTCCCTTTCCACCCCTGTTCTCCTCCTCACCTCCTCATTTCTCATTCTATATAGCCTAGTAACCCTTATCATACTTCTCAGGCATTTTATTTCAAACATATTCAAACTCCTTCTCTCTTCCTCTCTTATGTTCCATGTTTCTACCCCATACTGTGCTGTCGGCACAATCACTCCTTCATACAATCTCCTCTTAGTATCCATTCCCAAAGGTCTATATCTCATTACACTTTTTAATCCCCCAAGGCATTTACTCGCTTCTCTCAATCTACATTCTACCTCCACCCCCACTCCTCCCTTTCCTACCACATTCGCACCCAAGTATCTAAAGCTATCCACTTCCTACAGTCTCTCCACCTTGATACTCACTTCCAGCCTGCCGCCACTCTCTACCCTTGTACATCTCATCACCTTACTTTTACCCACATTTATCTTCAACTTCCTTCTGTCACACACCTTCCCAAACTCTGTCACTAACTTCCTTAATTCCTCCACTGATCTTGGTACAAGCGCAGCGTCGTCAGCAAGCAACAGCTGGCTTATCTCCCACTTTTCTCCATTTTCTTTAACCATCTCCAACCCCCTACCCACTACCCTTGCATCCACCTCTCGCACCACCCCATTCATGTATAGATTGAACAGCCAGGGTGACATAACACATCCCTGACGAAGTCCCACCTTTGCCTCAAACCATTCACTCTCTCAATTTCTAATCCTAACACAAGCTCTACTACTCTCGTAAAAACTCTTGACTACTCTTAACAGCTTTCCTCCTATCCCAAATATCTTCAATACCTCCCACAAAGCCTTTCTGTCTACCCTGTCATAAGCCTTTTCCAAATCCATAAAAGCCCAAAAAACATCTTTACCTTTTCCTATAGCTTTCTCACATATCTGTCTTACCCCAAAAGTCTGATCTACACAACCCCTACCTGTCCTAAAACCACACTATTCCTCACCAATTACTCCCTCTGTTCCTCTCCTAATCCTCTCAATCAAGACCCTCCCATAAGCCTTCCCAACTACACTCAACAAGCTGAAGAGGCCTGCCTATCTAAAACATAAAGCCATATGGGCTCCATAGGCTACCATTACCCTCTCTTATTTAGCTATCTTCAAGAAAAGCTTGGGAACACTGTTGTAGTAGTCTTTTCCCACCAGCACAAGGATATGAGGAAAGAAGAAGTTGTATCATAAAAAGAGTCTCAGCGTCCTTCTCTAATTGGATACTTGCCTCTGAACACAAAAGAATGTTGGTGTACAAGTGTCATTAAAGTCTCAATGGTATTCAATGCATACAACTATACGGCCAATTGCCCACTACAGATTAACATCAAACAATTTTATTTGACTCGGGAATCGCTGAGATGTTAATTCGAACATGTTTAACCTCTTTGATAGAAAGACCTATTCTTTAAATTTTATTCTATCTTATTACTTAGAGAATTAGTTAGTCGGACGATATTATTTTGCTTTGACTAAAATGCACAAGACAACCAATACTTTGGGTGGGAAAAGTGGTGTTAAATTATAGGACGGGGTATATGTTTGAATGCATATTCTCACACATAAACCCTTTTAAACTGAACAATTTTGTCTGTACTCAGACGGTAGCTTCAAGGATTAACAGTGATTTTTTTTCTTCTTTTTTGAGCGCAATTGTTTCCTATGAGCAATACATATATACATACATACATACATACATACATACATACATACATACATACATACATACATACATACATACATATATATGTATATATATATATATGTATATATATATACATATATTTATATATATATATATATATATATATATAAAAATATATATATATATATGCTCGTATATATTTACAAGATCAAAATATCTACAAGGTTCATGGAGAATCTAAAGAATTGTGTTTGTAACCGTGTAGATTTTACTCTGGTTTCAGTCATGAGGGGCACAGGATGCGGTTCGAGCTTTGTCCTCTCTGTCAATTTATTTCAATGGTTCTGTGGAGGAGTGATGGGAGAAGTAGGTGAGGAGAGGTAGGGAGATGTAGGGGAGAGGGTGAGAGACAATCCCGCTTCCGTATTCCCATGTGTGTCTTAAAAGTCAACTAATTGGGGTGGAGTTAGTTGAATAAGAATCTCTCCTTATCGTTTGTATACCGCGAACAATTGATCCAGGCTTTGATTTGGTCAACTGCTTACCATGAGGAAATGTCAATAAAATGTCGTTAATTTGTTTTAAGACTGGGATACACTCTCATGTTCTTTTATTGAAAGATTTCCTCCATTATCATTATGAGCCATTATAATCCATGTGAGTGCTTACAATGTCCAATTTTGGAAAGAGATGTAAGGTTTAAAGAATATTCATATTTACTAACGTATTTACATATGTTGGTGTGTCTCACCAATATATTATGTTACTGAGAGGAGCTATTGAGTACCAAACTTGGATCAACGAGTTTTGACTGAGTGGATGAAGGAAACGATAATTAGGTACATGTGCGAAGACGCTCAAAAGAAAATCAAAAATAAAATGTAAGAAAATGAAAAATAATCCACAGTAAACCGAACATAAACACACATACACACATATACATACACACACACACACACACACACACACACACACACACACACACACACACACACACACACACACACACACACACACACACACACACACACACACACACACACACACACACACACACACACACACACACACACACACACACACACACACACACACACACACACACACACACACACACACGAGTGTGATTCATTTATTCATGGCACCTGTGTTCTTATCTGATGATTTGCTAAATTAATCACCAAAATATTTCGGTCTGTTGATTGTACTTCTATACAAACACGGGACCTCTTTGACGTATCTACTTTTAATGACTCGTCTCCACCCATTCCTGCCCTTCCCTGTCATATCTTGAGCAAGGGGAGGGGCGTCCTGGATGGCTCCCAGCTGCACAAGAGGATATGTCTCAGACGAAGAACTTTGTTTTGTGTATGAGCCGCATTCGAGTTTGAGAGAAATTAACACATCTTTTATGACCGTATTCAAGTTATTTTCATCTTTGTTTTTGTTTTTTTAGTTTATTTAAAGGCAAATTGTCAGAACTGTCTGATGAAATTATTTCTTTAATGTATGTCTGAGTTGAAAAAAAAAATTGCTAATGGTGTTTTGGTTGATTAGGGAAGCTGTTTTCTGACTTAATATGATAAGTGACGTCATCTTATTTGGCAAATATAAATTCCACTCTAATAAGACACTGAATGCTGTTTTTAAGGATCGTGTCACATTGTTTTATATAATCCTGGACAAATACTAACAGAAAATTATAATCAAAACCGTTTTATCTTTTTTTATGGTTTATTGTAAATATTTTAGCAATCTGGAGAATATTGGGTGTTGTAAATATTGAAAAATCTCTTTGGTAATATTACAGGTGTATCTAAAGATCGTTTTACATTTAGAAACATTTTTTTTTTATATAATGAGACACATACGAACAGAAAACTACAATTAGTCTCTAAACATATAATATTCGACAAGACACATTTCTAATATAGATTGCAGGACTTAGATCTCAATACATATGATTTATTTGATTATGTTTATAACTATTAAGATCATTCCTCGAGCTTTTACAACGCCCTTGTGGTTTTTCTCTGGGTGGCATCTACAGAAGTTTGGGAACCAATGAAATAAAAAGATACATATAAGGTAATAGGTCTTGCGACACTGCTTCTGACCCAGGGCAGTGAACAGGATGCAGGGATGACCCGTCATCCAGGAGGTGCCAAGATAAGAGGGAGGGAGGAGGGTAGAGGGGAGTGAAATATATAGGAAATGGAATGGGTGGGAGTGGTTTCTGTGCCTTTTATTTTTAGCTACCGCCCGTGTAGGGGGAAAAATACTTGGTATATGTATGTATGTATGTATGTATGTATGTATGTATGTATGTATGTATGTATGTATGTATGTATGTATGTATATATGTATGTATGTATGTATGTATGTACGTACGTACGTATGTATGTATGTATGTATGTATGTATGTATGTATGTATGTATGTATGTATGTATGTATGTATGTATGTATGTATGTATGTATGTATATGTATTATGGGAAAGGTGGAGGGGGAAACACGGGTCTTTATCTGATTATCGAGTTTATTCCTGACCGGTTTCGCTTACAATAGCTTCTTCAGAGGAGTGTTACTCTGGGTCGAAGTTGGCGGTGTATATAGTGAGTCAGGCCCACGTTCCCTCCTTGTGGAGTGGTTGGTGGCTGGTTCCAGTACATGTCAAACAGCACCGGTACAATATGATACAATAATAGTAATATACACAGTAATACAACACAACACGATCTATGATACAATATACAATATAAATTATAATATATAATACAATATACCAAATCATATCATGGTATATCACATTATAATACAACATAATAATTAGCATCGATACATAATCAATAAGAATAAATATGAAAATAAATGTCATCGTGATATTTTGTCACCGTGTTATGTCTGAGTTGTCCTGGGCGTCTTTCATTCCGTCCACTCCATTTCTCCCATCTCCCGGCCCGTGCTGTGTCCGGCAGTCATGTGTGATGTTTCAACTGTTCCAGTATGACACCTCAAACAGCATCGGTATAACATATGATAATAATAATAATAGTAGTAATAATAATAATAATAATAATAATAATGATAATAATGATAATAATGATAATAATGATAATAATTATAATAATGATAATAATTATAATAATAATAATAATAATAATGATAATAATAATAATAATAATAACATACAATATAATATATAATAATGCAATATAATTATATTACAGTATAATAACATAACATAATACTAATAATTAGTATCGATACAGAATGCATAATAAAATAATGAGAATAAAACATGATTTTTGATCAACGAAATGTCACCGTGATGTTTTGTCCTTGTATATAATCCCCGCGTTACGTCGGAGCTGTCCTGGGGCGTCTTTCTATATTTGCATATTTCGCCGTGTATTCTGTCCACTTAATACTTCCTACTTTTTGGTTTATGTTGGGTTTAGTGGCTATGTGTAATGCTTCAACCGTTTTTCTTCTTCTCTTTGTTAATCCTTTTTCCATCACTTCTGATTGTAGCCAATCGGGCATATGACCTTCTTGTTCTATATGACCCACCATCGCGTTGGAAAGCCTGTGGTATTTTAAGTCTGCTTTGTGCTCTTTTATTCTGGTCATAAGCCCTCTGTGGGTCTCGCCATAGTAAGATTTATCACATTTGCTGCATGGTATCCTATATACAACACTTAGGTCGTTAATTGTTTGTGTAGTTGTTGTTGTTACTAGATTTTTAAGTTTCTTTCCTGCCTCGCTGATTATTTCTAGACCTAATGGTCGTATTGCATCCCCCAGTGTTTGTGAAAAATCGGAGCCTGGTACGAGAAGGTATCTAGTTTCTTTCTTGACCACTTTCTCTTTTCGTTGCCTGATACTTTTTGCTTTTCTCAAAGATGTGGATATTAGCGCCTCTGGATATTGTAGCGCTCTGAAGGTATTCGTAATATGTAGAATTTCTTCGCTTAGAAATTCATTACTGCATATCCTTAGTGCTCTGAGAAAAAACCCAATTATTATTCCTATTTTGGTCCGTTCGTTGTGTGCGCTGTAGAAGTGTATTAAATCGTCTTTGTTTGTGGGTTTTCTGTAAACTTTGAAGAGTACTTTGTTTTCTTGTCTGTGTATTTCTGTGTCTAGAAATGGTAGGCGACCTAGAGACTCATTCTCCATGGTGAATTGAATATTATCGACTACCTCATTGAGTTTAGACAAAATATCACTGGTGTTGTTTTCCGCTGGAAAAATGAGTAGGCAGTCATCCACGTATCGAAACCAATGTGCATCTTTAGGGATAATTTTGAGATAATGGTCTCTTTCTAGCATCTCTAAATATAGAGATGCAGCCACTGCACTTAATGGAGACCCCATAGGGAGGCCGTCCAAAAGGTGATATTCCTGGTCTTTGTATCTAAATGAACGGAACCTAATGCATTTTTCTACTAGCTGCATGTAATCCCTTTTGCAAATTGGTAATTTGTCATCATCAATGGTTTTTAAAGATTCTTTTATTGCGCTGATGGCGCCTGTTACGGATACATTAGTGAATAAGGATGTTATATCATAGCTTACTAACCTTTTTCCTGAGAAGTCTACGTTGTCAAGTTTATTAATTAGGTCTGCTGAATTACGGAGGTTTGTACTGCTTATGCTACCAAGGGCAGATGATAGTGGTTTTGCTAGAATCTTCGCCAACTTATGCGGGGCGCTTCCAATGCCTGAAGTGATGGGCCTCAGTGGAATTTCTGGTTTATGGATCTTGGGTAAACCTTTCATAGATGGTACCTTGGGGTACTCTTCTAAAAGGTGTAACAGTTTCTTGCCTTTCTTGGTTCTTTTTAAAATACTTCTCGTGGATTTATTGAAGTATTCTGCTTCTTTCTTCGCTGTCGACCAAGAGTTCTTCCATTTTCCGGGTGTAGTCTGATTTATCCATTATGACTATTCCCCCTCCTTTGTTTGCCTCTGTAATCAAAATGTCATCGTTGTCTTGAAGTTCTCGTAGTGCCCGCGTGTATCTTCTAGGGATGGTTGACTCGCGTTTTTGGGCGGCCAGTGAGCAGCATAATATTATACCCTGTTTGAACCCGTTTTCTAACTCGCTGTCTTTCCAATTGTAGTTCTTTTCTACATAATCAATTGTGGACTTGTGGTTGATGCCCGTGCTGAATTTCAATCCGAGAGAGAGGGCCTCTTCCTGTGTCTGTGTTAAACTGAACGATGAGAGGTTTGTAATCAGCTCGCGTCTCCCTACTTCTTTCCACCGACTGTTGTTGCATAGGCGTGTCAGTTCTTCTTGGAGCCTCATCTTCTGGTGTTGGTCTTCGTCTGTGAGTCTAAGGACATTCACATGCCACACAGCCTTGTCCTTAGACTCACAGACGAAGACCAACACCAGAAGATGAGGCTCCAAGAAGAACTGACACGCCTATGCAACAACAGTCGGTGGAAAGAAGTAGGGAGACGCGAGCTGATTACAAACCTCTCATCGTTCAGTTTAACACAGACACAGGAAGAGGCCCTCTCTCTCGGATTGAAATTCAGCACGGGCATCAACCACAAGTCCACAATTGATTATGTAGAAAAGAACTACAATTGGAAAGACAGCGAGTTAGAAAACGGGTTCAAACAGGGTATAATATTATGCTGCTCACTGGCCGCCCAAAAACGCGAGTCAACCATCCCTAGAAGATACACGCGGGCACTACGAGAACTTCAAGACAACGATGACATTCTGATCACATCGGCAGACAAAGGAGGGGGAATAGTCATCATGGATAAATCAGACTACACCCGGAAAATGGAAGAACTCTTGTCCGACACACACACATATAACAAGCAACGCGACGGCACAGCGAAGAAAGAAGCAGAATACTTCAATAAATCTACGAGAAATATTTTAAAGAGAACCGAAAAAGGCAAGAAACTATTTCACATTTTAGAAGAAAACCCCAAGGTACCATCTATGAAAGGTTTACCCAAGATCCATAAACCAGAAATTCCACTGAGGCCCATCACTTCAGGCATTGGAAGCGCCCCGCATAAGTTGGCGAAGATTCTAGCAAAACCACTATCATCTGCCCTTGGTAGCATAAGCAGTACAAACCTCCGTAATTCAGCAGACCTAATTAATAAACTTGACAACGTAGACTTCTCAGGAAAAAGGTTAGTAAGCTATGATATAACATCCTTATTCACTAATGTATCCGTAACAGGCGCCATCAGCGCAATAAAAGAATCTTTAAAAACCATTGATGATGACAAATTACCAATTTGCAAAAGGGATTACATGCAGCTAGTAGAAAAATGCATTAGGTTCCGTTCATTTAGATACAAAGACCAGGAATATCACCTTTTGGACGGCCTCCCTATGGGGTCTCCATTAAGTGCAGTGGCTGCATCTCTATATTTAGAGATGCTAGAAAGAGACCATTATCTCAAAATTATCCCTAAAGATGCACATTGGTTTCGATACGTGGATGACTGCCTACTCATTTTTCCAGCGGAAAACAACACCAGTGATATTTTGTCTAAACTCAATGAGGTAGTCGATAATATTCAATTCACCATGGAGAATGAGTCTCTAGGTCGCCTACCATTTCTAGACACAGAAATACACAGACAAGAAAACAAAGTACTCTTCAAAGTTTACAGAAAACCCACAAACAAAGACGATTTAATACACTTCTACAGCGCACACAACGAACGGACCAAAATAGGAATAATAATTGGGTTTTTTCTCAGAGCACTAAGGATATGCAGTAATGAATTTCTAAGCGAAGAAATTCTACATATTACGAATACCTTCAGAGCGCTACAATATCCAGAGGCGCTAATATCCACATCTTTGAGAAAAGCAAAAAGTATCAGGCAACGAAAAGAGAAAGTGGTCAAGAAAGAAACTAGATACCTTCTCGTACCAGGCTCCGATTTTTCACAAACACTGGGGGATGCAATACGACCATTAGGTCTAGAAATAATCAGCGAGGCAGGAAAGAAACTTAAAAATCTAGTAACAACAACAACTACACAAACAATTAACGACCTAAGTGTTGTATATAGGATACCATGCAGCAAATGTGATAAATCTTACTATGGCGAGACCCACAGAGGGCTTATGACCAGAATAAAAGAGCACAAAGCAGACTTAAAATACCACAGGCTTTCCAACGCGATGGTGGGTCATATAGAACAAGAAGGTCATATGCCCGATTGGCTACAATCAGAAGTGATGGAAAAAGGATTAACAAAGAGAAGAAGAAAAACGGTTGAAGCATTACACATAGCCACTAAACCCAACATAAACCAAAAAGTAGGAAGTATTAAGTGGACAGAATACACGGCGAAATATGCAAATATAGAAAGACGCCCCAGGACAGCTCCGACGTAACGCGGGGATTATATACAAGGACAAAACATCACGGTGACATTTCGTTGATCAAAAATCATGTTTTATTCTCATTATTTTATTATGCATTCTGTATCGATACTAATTATTAGTATTATGTTATGTTATTATACTGTAATATAATTATATTGCATTATTATATATTATATTGTATGTTATTTATTATTTTACAGTATTATTATTATTATTATTATTATTATTATTATTATTATTATTATTATTATTATTATTATTATTATTATTATTATTATTATTATTATTATTATTATTATTATTATTATTATTATTATTATTATTAGTACTATTATTATTATTATTATCATATGTTATACCGATGCTGTTTGAGGTGTCATACTGGAACAGTTGAAACATCACACATGACTGCCGGACACAGCACGGGCCGGGAGATGGGAGAAATGGAGTGGACGGAATGAAAGACGCCCAGGACAACTCAGACATAACACGGTGACAAAATATCACGATGACATTTATTTTCATATTTATTCTTATTGATTATGTATCGATGCTAATTATTATGTTGTATTATAATGTGATATACCATGATATGATTTGGTATATTATATTATATATTATAATTTATATTGTATATTGTATCATAGATCGTGTTGTGTTGTATTACTATTATATTACTATTATTGTATCATATTGTACCGGTGCTGTTTGACATGTACTGGAACCAGCCACCAACCACTCCACAAGGAGGGAACGTGGGCCTGACTCACTATATACACCGCCAACTTCGACCCAGAGTAACACTCCTCTGAAGAAGCTATTGTAAGCGAAACCGGTCAGGAATAAACTCGATAATCAGATAAAGACCCGTGTTTCCCCCTCCACCTTTCCCATAATTTGTCCCAATGTCTCTACGTATGTATGTATGTATGTATGTATGTTTATAACTCCTAAGATCATTTCTCGACCCTTGTGGTTCTTCTCTGGGCGGCTTCTACAGAAGTTTGGGAACCAATGAAATAAAAAGATACATAGAAGGTAACAACCACGAGAAATGAGTACTATTGCAGAACCCGGGAATTGGGAAGAAGAGAGCAGACAGAGAAGATTCAATCTTCGGCTTTTCGAAAAGGGTCTTTGGGCGTCAGTAAGTTGAAAAGCTTCTGGAGTCAGAAGTTTTGTCCTCTGTGAGTTGCGTGATGCTTCAAGACAGTTACGCGACTTTCATCACCAATTGGGGACATACGCCAGGAGGCGCGTTACTTCACCCACACGCCGACGTCGGTCACCAGGGTCTCTACGAGCAAGCTCCCAGGCAGCCACCCTTCTCATCCCAAACAAATCTCGACAGGTTTGATCGTCTACTCTTTGCCTGTTTCTTCAAAATAGTTTACGTGGTAGTCATTACATTGATCTAATCTCCCGTGTTTTTTCTAATTTGTTTTGTCTCAAAATGTGATTTTTTTTTTGGACAGGATATCTTGGAAGATTTAATCCCGGTTTTGTTAACATCTATACCATTGGCTTGTCCGAAAGATGTTCAATATTTGCTTTTCTTTCCATTTTCTTTTGTATTATTTCATTTAGGTATGAAAGTATTTCATTCACAACCTTTGATTTACTCTCTGAATCAGACACAGTCGCACAAACACACACGCGCGCGCGCGCACACACACACACACACACACACACACACACACACACACACACACACACACACACACGCACGCACGCACGCACACGCACACACACACACACACACACACACACACACACACACACACACACACACACACACACACACACACACACACACACACACTCACGACTCGGTGGCGTGGTTGGTAGAGTCCTTGTCTGCCACTACGGCGGTCCGGGTTCGAATCTCGCCCAGGGCTAAAATAATTTTAGTATCGCTGCGCTACAAGTTGTTACTCCAGCTCTCGTGGGCGAGGAGTTGGGTGTGTGTGTACGTGTAAGATCACAGCATTAACCATAGATCAGCCATACGAGCTCTGAGCTCTCTTCCGGGAGGGAAATAGCTGTCGATCACGAGTCCAACACGTGATCCAAAGACCAAGGTGAACACACACACACAGACACACACACACACACACACACACACACACACACACACACACACACACACACACACACACACACACACACACACACACACACACACACACACACACACATACAAACAAATACACTCATACTGTCCATGCTCTATACACTCATACCAGATACGTCCATATGATACATACATCTCCGCATAAATGTACAGATACACATACATGAACATACACTCGTCCACATATTTGCATGCACATGCGAATGAACATACACATACAAATACACAAATGCACATTCTTGTTCCAGAAAAGCCAAAACATGTGCAAGTAGAATGACCATTAAGGTTTATTCTATAGCGAAAAGTACTGAGAAGTCAAGTGTCTATATACGGGAAGTTCATTTGGTTTGATTTGCTGTGCTTCAGTTCAACGTCGCGAAACTCCCCTTTGTAGAGAACTTTGTAGTAAGGAATTTTATGAATCATGTTCTTTGGTCCAACTCGTCGGTGGCAGGGTTCAATCCGCCGTCACCTCCCCCGCAAGTAGAGACGCCCTAACCCGCTCGACCAGTGAGAGTTTTTACTAAAAGATTCTAAGTTATAGACAGGTGCGAAGGCATCGGGTGTGACACGGAGTGCCAAATGCGCCTCCCACGTGAAGAGGAATCTTAACTCGATACTTAAGCGATAGCAGAAGCGGAAGGCGAGGAGCCTACGCCAAGAGTCCCGTAGCTGCGGCCGAAGCCGAGGGCCTATGGACTTGGACTGTTCGGGGTAGGTAACAACCACTGCTGAATATCGGAGAGGTGGCCGGGATTCGAACCCATAAGTAATGGAATGCGAGACAGGCCCGCTACCAATTACGCCAACAGCGACAGAAATTAAATTATTGTTGGAGGTATCCAAATGATAGAAGAAATTAAGAAAATAAGAAGGTTTAGTAAAATGTAATAAATCTAGAATACTGAGAAAGACGAGAAGATGTACCACGACAAAAAAAAAAAAAAAAAAAAAAAATAGTGTTGAGGCTACAAACATTGTAAAAGGAGTTTGAAGATATATCAAGACACCCCTGGGGTGTCAAAAGGGCAAGAAATATACAAAGGATTACAAAGGCGGAGCATGCCGACAGGAGACCTTT
>NC_134780.1:7545196-7547696 GCF_046742065.1 Oratosquilla oratoria | reverse complement strand
ACCTGTGAAAAGTCTGGGGTAAACTTACTCACTACGGTAAATATAACAAAAGAAACAATTAAAAGGTGTATAGACAAACTCAAAGTTAATAAGACACCAGGGCCTGACGGTTGGCATCCAAGAATCTTAAAGGAAATGAAAAATGAGATTGTTGTTCCATTAGAAATTATTTTCAAGAAATCCATCATATCCGGAGATGTCCCAAGAGAATGGAAGCTAGCTAACGTTACTCCCATATTCAAAAAAGGTGACAAAAAGAAACCAAATAACTATAGGCCTATTAGTTTGACTTCGATCGTAGGAAAAATAATGGAAACTATCATCAGAGATGCTATCGAATATCATTTAGAAAGTAACCGTTTGATAAATGATAGCCAACATGGTTTCAGACGGAAACGTTCTTGCGTGACTAACTTACTCGAATTCTACAACACAGTTGTCTCGAATTATGACAAAAGAAACAATATAGATTTAATATATCTAGACTTTGCAAAAGCTTTTGATACCGTCCCACACGAAAGACTACTTACTAAATTAGCTTTGCATGGAATAAGTGGTAGCCTATTAGGTTGGACTAGTAATTGGTTGAAAGGTCGAAAACAGAGAGTTGTTTTAAATGGAAAAACTTCTGGATGGAAAAGTGTTGCAAGTGGAGTTCCTCAGGGTTCCGTTCTTGGGCCACTTCTATTCATAGTATATATAAATGATATAGACCATGGACTAAAATCTACTGTTTCCAAATTTGCTGATGATACAAAACTGTGCGGAGTGGCAAATGATCACTCAAACCAATTAGATATTCAAGAAGATTTAGATAAATTACAGCAATGGTCTGAAAAGTGGCTAATGAAATTTAACACAAGTAAATGCAAGGTAATGCACATAGGTAAAAATAACAGCAAGTACGATTACAAGTTATTTGGAAATTCGTTAACAAAAGTGGATAGTGAAAAAGATCTCGGCGTAATTATCAGTAACGACCTCAAATCATCCAAGCAGTGTATTTCAGCCTCTGAGAAAGCAAATAAGATTCTGGGATTGATTGCGCGATCTTTTGATTTCAAAAGTCCATCACTCATTAACAAGCTATATAAATCGTTAGTTCGTCCACATTTGGAATACGCTGTTTCCGTATGGTCACCGAATCTCATTAAAGACATTGACAGACTGGAAAAAGTACAACGGCGAGCCACAAAACTGATTCCAAATATCAAAAATAAATCATACGAAAATCGACTTAAGCACATGGATCTGTTTTCCCTAAAAAAGCGTAGACTCAGAGGTGACTTGATACAGGTCTTTAAGATTTTAAAGGGAATTGACAACATCAAAAGTGACAAAATTTTCACATTGAATGAGAATCAGACAAGAAACAATGGTCTCAAACTGTCCGGAAATAGATTCAATTTGGAAGTAGGTAGAAACAACTTTGCCAACCGTGTAGTTAATGAATGGAATAAACTTCCTGCACAGGTAGTGCAATGTAGTTCAGTTCGAAGCTTTAAGAATCATTTAGATAAATACCTAAGTAAGATGCTGTAATTATTATAATTTATGTTATATTATTTGTTTTTGTTTTGTTATAATTTGTCTGTCTGATTTTCATTTATTATTAGTTATATGTCAATTTATTATCATTTACTATTTACCTGTTTGTTTGTTATTCAACTATACCAATGCATTTATTTATGTATTTTAATTGTTATTTACATTGTTATAGTTTTAATTTATTATTAATATGATTTTTTTTTTTTTTTTTTTTTTTTTTTTTTTGCATCCGACCTAGATATGGATCAAAAGGTCTCCTGTCGGCATGCTTTGCCTTTGTAATCCTTTGTATATATCATTTATCCATACACACACACACACACACACACACACACACACACACACACACACACACACACACACACACACACACACACACGTTCCCTTCCGCCTTTAGTTCTCTTGAGGATGAAAACAAGACGGATTTGGTCACGGCTACCCACTGCCGCGGTTCCTTCCCACTCGCGCGCGCTGGGCGTCCCGCGCCTCATGTTTTTATCAATGTCTGAGATGCAGAAATGTGGTGGTTGAATAAGCACGTTGAATGCATGTACACAGTACATATATGTTTATATACATAAATGCATGTACAGATAAGTACATAGATGTATGTATACATATGCATGTGCATAGGTGAACATATATATGAATTCATACGTACAGAGACACATATAAAAAGCACAGAGTCAATAAAGCTTGAATGTCACCGTTAAGAATGATCTTTATATAATAAGAAATGTATATATAGAAATGAAGTTAATTGTAATGTTGTTTTTTCTATAAAAACAAAACAAAAACAAAAATGCGTTCTTTAACATCTTTCGTTTCGAACATATTTCTGTCACTGCCCCCGCCTACTCGAAGAATCTTTTGTGAAATGTTTTTGATTGTTATCGTCCTCGTTAGTGGCCCGTACATCCCCAAGCTGTTATTTCAACGTCACACACTCTTG
>NC_134780.1:7525196-7527696 GCF_046742065.1 Oratosquilla oratoria | reverse complement strand
CCATTTCGAACAATGTACTGATTTTTGAAGCTATGAAGCCTGTTATCGACATAAATACTACAGAATAAAACTATCGCCATGGCATTAAACAAAATATTTATGTTTTGGGCTGTTTTAAAGCAATATTACCCGAAACTGTGTGAGTTTTTTTTCTGTAGCTTGACTGTTAGATTTGGTTGTTAGGTGTTTTCATTTTCAGTTGTGCTTTTGTGGTTAGGTCAGGCTGTTAGGTTATGATAGATTATTATTCAAGGTTAGGTTAGGTTCGGTTGTTAGGCTAGGATAGGTTAGATTGTTAGGTTAGGTTAGGCTAGGTTAAGTTATATCAGTGTCAAGAACATAGGGAACGTGGGCCTGGCTGAAGGCAAATTCTGGAAAGTTTAGTTGGTTTATTTATAGTTGGGGCCCAAAGAAGCAGATAAATGAGCTCGCTTCTGGCCGCGGGAGGAGCGGAGGGGAAGGAGGAGGTGGAGGAGACAGTGGTTCCCCGGCGGTGAAGTCTCGGTCCTGGAGGTGGCTGGAGATAGCTTCTTCGGTCACGAGGTCGTCTGCACGGAGGGGGAAGGTGGCGGAAGACTTCTTCCTCGGTTCCCGAGGCCGTCTGAATCTGAATCTGAATCTCTAGGAAAGACTACCTCGCTTGCGCGGGATCGGTATTTGTGGGAGGGGAAGAATGTCTGTAAGAAAATGAAAAGATAGTAGCGTATAAAAGAGGGCTATTGCCACCGGGCGAATTGCGAGCGATTAGGGGTTTATTGTCTTTGGTGAACTTCCGGTGACCCCTTATATTCAATGAGACCAAGTCATGAGCCCCGCATTAACTGATCCTTGGAAGACGCTCATCATAGCTGGGGGCTGCAGGTGGTCCAGGAGACTCGCTTTGTCCGACTCGCCGCGGCGGGTCGGACCTCGAGGCCCCTTTTGTCTCGACCCGATGCGGCCGGGGCGTGACCTCAGGGCAGCCGGTGACCTTCCGAGGCGCCGATGCTACTTGTGATCGTCAACGAGGCAACTGCCTCACAGTCAGGTTAGGTTAAGTTAGATTAGGTTAGGTTAACATAGGTTGAGTTAAGTCATGTTAGGTTAGGTTAAGTGAAGTTGTTATGCCATAGCGTTTGTACCATGTGTTTCCAATCTTGCTTCTCTAACCATGATCGAGGGCCAATTTACACTGTTTATAAAGATTTATTGTCTATTAATTGTTGGTGAAATTTATTCTAGTGGGTGAAAATTAATGACTATTAATACTATTAAGTTTTGTAAAAATTAAACTACTATAATATTAAAGCATGGCGACACTATGGAAAGCTGTTTGGGAAAGGGGGTCAACTTAACCATAAAATGCCAGTCGAACCTAATCTAACAACCTAACCTGATTTAGGTGTTAGGTTCGGTTACTTTTTAACAGTTACATTCTTACAAAAACTTGTTATATTCAGTCATTTATTTATGATTTCAGAACGTGAATTCCGTATACCTTAGAAAACCACATTTTCCAAGAGCATGCATTTCTTACACTTTCATTTTTTTTTTTTTTTTTTAACAAGGCACCGGCTACGCCGTGGGTGGCTTGGCCTGCGGCGCTTGCTCGCTTCGCTCGCTCCAGGACCTCTGGTCTCTTTTATTTTCATTTTTTCGATGGGACACTCTCGATATATTTTTTCATAATTTGTCTGTGTACTTACATATATTTTTTGTGGGTATTTCAATTTTTCTTGTCCATTTCTCTGTAAGAAAGAAACACCTATTGCGTTTCCATCACTAAAAACTCCGATATCCCAGCATTCCTCCAATTTATAAAAAGGAATAGAGAAGACCGTTTCAGAACTGGTAGAATCCACTACAATTTATCACAAGCAGCCTTTCTTTGAGCAACAATTATGTTTCATTACAGTCCATTTGATGGCCATTGTGTGTTAAGAAACCCCATCCACGTCACAATCTGGACAGAGGCCGCCGGACAGATCTGTTCGGATCCGCTCAGATTGGGTCGTGTTTGTTTCGAAATCAGCACATGTACGACCAAATCTGGTCGGATCCGACAAGTTCTATCCGGTGGTCTCAAGACTAGATCTTACCGTGGATGGTGTCCCTTACCCATACATGTGTCGTAATACAATTACGGATTTTATAGCGAGTCTTCGGTTCTCGTGCTGTGCCTCCATTATAAGCTTTATTACACTCAGTACAAGGAGTCCTAAAGATATCATCTTTGTTACCCCAGTTTTTGTGTTTATCTACTGTCAATATTGGTGTTTTTAAGTCTTGATGGCAAATTACTTTCACATTAATTGCTTTCAGCATCCGGATGAGGGTTGTGGCAACGCCACAGTTTGGTAGAATGAGCCTCATTAATGGTTTAATTCGTTGGTCGTGATTTTCAATTTGTTATCTTAGTTACTTTTTTTTTTTTTTTTTTTTTAAGGATCCTGGGAATTTCAATTCCGAAAAGGTATCCTTGGTTTAATGAGACTCGTCTTTCATATACTCCAAGCTCACA
>NC_134780.1:7500196-7502696 GCF_046742065.1 Oratosquilla oratoria | reverse complement strand
GAATTCACACCTATGCGAATGCGATATCAGCACTGTTATGAATTCCGCACCAGCGGAAGGGTCGTTAGATTGAATAGAAAGAGAGGATTCATAAAAACACGGGTGTGGGTTAGAGCAGGGTCAACGTGTTACCTAATGACTACATTATATGATCCCTGAGTCTTTATACGAAAAGGAAATTGACTCCCATCTCGTGACAAGCTTATATTTTGATATTTTGGTGGAACACAATTCGTAATACAAATAAAAGACATCGACACACACGAGCACACAGTAACATACACACAAATGCATGAATACGGACATATGCTAACACACACACGCACGCGAGCACACACACGCACAAATAAACATATAAACACATACACACATTCACACACTGGTGGTACATTTTTTCGTATTTTGTGTTTAATTTTTTCATCTTTTTTTCAGGTATGGTTAACATCACCCATGTACTTCTGCTGACCCCCCAATAGCATGTCGTGAGTACGATTTTCTGGTCTATTTCAAGTCTTTTTAGTAACCTCTCCTGGAGACAACTTTTACAAGGAGCAACGTCACTATGTAAACACACAAGCACGCTTTTCACAAGTCTTTTCCGTGATCCAATTTTTTTATACTATACCATTCACGTTTTCACTTATCTAAATGAATTTTGAGTCTATTTAGACTTGATGATTTTTTTTTACAATTTATACGTTCCTTTAGATATATTAGTATCTTGCCATCGATGACTTGGGCTTCTGTCATTGGTGACCGTATGGTGAGGTGGGGCTATCGAAGCGGTTAAGGGGCAATTTAAGGAAGATACTAAAATGAAATGTGAGCACAGGTTAAAATTAATGATCATCATTCTTTCGCGATTGGAGATTAGTCTCTCATGATAAGAGAAAGCTGCATGACACTTATCAAGAATTTGAGAAAACTACCTCAGTTGTGTTTGTTAACAACTGTCCCTAGGACCTCGCTTAAAAAAAAAAAAAAAAAAAAAAAAAAAAAAAAAAAAAGTATATACAAATTATATATATATATATATATATATATATATATATATATATATATACATATATAATATATATATATATATATATATATATATGTGTATATATATCACAAAAGTGCCCTCCCCTCATCTCTTCTGAAGGTTCGTCAGTCAACATTTATAGTCGCATTTGTCTTCTGCCTACACAACATATGAAGATGTAAAAAAAGACATTAAAAAGAAATTAAAAAACCCACTGATGTATCCAGCACAGTCAACATCATAGTCTACTACCATTCAAGGAAAACATCAAACCTACACCTAAGAAACATTACAACACTCAGTCTTTCTAAAGTCTAGAAAATGAATCTCTTTTACAAATACCCCTGTTAGCATGAAGATTGTGGGTCTCGTATCTCATACATCCGGATGACAGGAACAAGTTTGACTAGAAGCTTAACATGTCATATCCACACCGGGGACCCCCCAAACAGCACTATGGGTGGGCCATTCCTCATAAAAAACGGGATCTCGCTCTATTCGAGTTTATGTTTCCGGCAGGATCTATTCGCTGTCCGGACCCCAACCTTGCCGCGATCTGGAGCAGTTTTCACATAAAACAGGTGATGTCCATTTGATACCAGTATTAGGAGGGGCAGTGACCGGAAGAGATCAGGGAGAAGGGGACTCCTCCACTTCAGGTGGCGCCTGGGGGAAGGCGTGCATCTAATAAGATGGGGATTGCCTAAGTAGGGGAGACGGTGAGGTGTCGCGCCTTCCCTGCCGCGATGAGCATTTGATTGATCTTATTGAGGAATGGCGGTAGCTCTCCGCTCAAGCAGATTTTGGTTGTGAATGTTGTGTGGCTCGACGAGCACGCAGAAGCTAAATCAAGATTTTATGATAACGTTCGACTTTTATAGGTTACCCGAATTGAGGTTATATGTAAAACGATATCTATTTACCAATAGCATCTCAAATTAAAAAATCTATTTATGGTCATAAAAGGAGTCATTTCTGTATTGAGGCTATGCTATTCCCACTCAGAATAGGTATTTTATAGGTTTCATGGATATTTTTGATTTACTCTCTTCCAGGATTTTTTTTTTTTTTGGGGGGGGGAGGGGAGGGGGGAGGGGAGGGGGGAGTGAAGGAGTCAACGTATTGGTAAACAATTCTACGTAGCTGTGGAGCAATTTTCTCCCACTCACAGAATTAATTAACTCTGTTTTGATCTTTTCATAATCTTTTATGCGATTTTTTATCTTTCCAGTGGGCTCTTTCAACACAGTCATGCATTGTATATAATTTCTATTCGTACAAATGCCAAACCAATGTTTTCTAACACGTCACCGTATTGAAGAGATCTAAGGGTTGTTGGCCGAATTCGCTTTTTGTGTGTGTGTGTGTGTGTGTGTGTGTGTGTGTGTGTGTGTGTGTGTGTGTGTGTGTGTGTGTGTGTGTGTGTGTGTGTGTGTGTGTGTGTGTGTGTGTGTGTGTGTGTGTGTGTGTGTGTGT
>NC_134780.1:7487696-7492696 GCF_046742065.1 Oratosquilla oratoria | reverse complement strand
TTAGACATTGACAAAGCTTTTGATTCTGCTTCAACCGTAAGACAATTAATCATCTTCAGTTTGAATGCAATAAGAGGTAACCTACCAAGCACGACTTGTAATTGGCTGGATATTCATTAAAAAAAAAAAAAAAAAAAAAAAAAAAAAAAAAAAAAAAAAAAAAAAAAAAAAAAAAAAAAAAAAAAAAAAAAAAAAAAAGTTCCTCTGAATCGAAGTTACAAGTGGAGTTCCTTAGGGCTTCGTTTTGGGTCCTTTTCTATTCACAGTATATATCAGAACTTTCTCCGGATACACTTATTTCTCATCTACATTGAGAGGGTTAATTTGCTCTCACACTGAACTCATGGACATAAAAAGTTAACCAAGAAAGCATTTGGGATGGCATCCTAACGGAAGAAGGTCAAGTGTAAGACCCCGTATATGTATAAATGGACCATTAACATATATTGCGCCTAAAAGAAGTTTGGTGATGTGAATATACATCAGTAACACAGAAAACGGACTCAAGTCTGTTGCAATCATATTTGCTTCTAAGCTGTGTGGCATAACAAATGACTTTATAAGTTATTGAAGAAAAATTGTATAAGTGTGAGCAATGGTATGAAAAATATATTCAAATCTAATTGAATAGGTGTAAAGTTACGAACATAGATAAACAATAATTATAAGTACGAATGCTATCTATTCCCAAACATTTAAACAAAATCAGACAATGAAAAAGGATTTCTACCGCCACGAAAAAATATTCTAATACCGATATTAGGCTTTAGATGTCAAAAGTCATACTGATGCCAACCAACTGCATAAAATGTTTTTCCACACACATTTGGAATATATTGTTTTCACATGGTTCCTAAATCAATATAAACATATTTGTACCTTTGAAAGGGTATAGCCTAGAGATACAAAAGTGATAACATATATAGGGTGTCCCAGAAAAATGTACTCACTCTATGACATCACGAGTAACTAAATGTAATATTGGATATACGGAAAGATTGGGGGAACTAGACTGACCTAAACGAGAAAGAGCAAACTTTATTCTATTCACACATTTAAAAATTAGTCTTGTATTTATGTAAAAAATGCATTAACTGTCTTTCATCATGTGAGTACATTTTATTGGGACATCCTGTATTAGGAAGAATTACTACAAAAAACACCCAAAAACATTTAACCTAGCCCCAACCCCACCCAAAAAAGTGAACATATTTTCATTAATAAAGGAAATATTTTCACATTAGATATTAACCATGTGAGAAATAATGTCTTAGACCTGCCAAGATGTGGAAGCAAACTAAAGAGTAATTATTACCTTGAGTTTCAATGACCATAAACCCCTAAGCCCTAGATTTGCCAGGAACTTTCCTCAAGTCCTCACATAGATTATTTCTAGAAATAATCTATGCACTATTATCTATGCGTTATTAGTATAGGACTGTTTCTAGTACACTGGCATCTGTTAATACTAAGAAGGAAACGGTCGGTAGTTCTCAATTTGCACTATTTGGAGGAAATACCGACATAATTAGTAGAAGCAGGTTTCGGGCCAGGGACTGAGTTCCAGCCCCTTGAGGTTACCTCAAGACAGAGGTGAAGGACGTCGACGCATTTCGAAGACAGGCAGCAGGGAGATGATTCTCTCTTACGTTCGTCTCCCATGACCACAACATGAAAGTAAAAGTGTAAAATATATGTAAAGGTAAGTGATAGCGATAGTGATAGTGATAGTGATAGTGATAGTGATAGTGATAGTGATAGTGATAGTGATAGTGATAGTGATAGTGATAGTGATAGTGATAGTGATAGTGATAGTGATAGTGGTAGTGATAGTGATAGTGATAGTGATAGTGATAGTGATAGTGATAGTGATAGTGATAGTGATAGTGACAGTGATAGTGATAGTTACAATGATGGTGACAGTGACAGTGACCGATAGCGATAGTGATAGTGATAGCGATAGTGAGAGTGATATTGAGAGTTACAGTGATATCGATAGTGACAGTAATAGTGACAGTAATAGTGACAGTAATAGTGACAGTAATAGTGACAGTAATAGTGACAGTAATAGTGACAGTAATAGTGACAGTAATAGTGACAGTAATAGTGACAGTAATAGTGACAGTAATAGTGGTAATTATAGTAATGAGAGAAATAGTGATAAAAAAGCGACAACCGTAGCGAAATTATACATATTATATGATAATAAAGGAATACTACTTTTGACTTTTTTTCCAATTCTCTTGAGATTTGTGGCGATCATCTTGTCCTGCTTTCATTTTCACTAGACAGAAAACGACCCACTATCTTTAACGAAAATAGAATAAGATTTATCTATCAAAACGTAGATTCTGTTTTTTGTTTTGTTTTTTCTCTTGGATTCAATGATATAGTGGATTTTTATTTGTTTATTTTTCTTAGAGTGCTTCTTTGCTTTCTTGTATATCAAGGACAAAAAAAAAAAAAATTAAATCTCCCCCTTCCTCTCCTCCTCCTCCTCTTTCTTCCTCCTACTCCTTCTCCAGCTCTTCTTCCTCCTCTTCTTCCTCCTCCTCCTCACGACCACCAGCCTTCTTTTCACCACCTCTTCAGTCCTCGTCATGCCAATAGTACCAATGATATCAACACTAACCACAACACCAACAGCAGTACCACCAACACTAGTAAGAACACAAACATCAACATCAACACCAACACTAACACTAACATTAACACTAACACTAACACTAACACTAACACTAACACTAACACTAACACTAACACTAACGCTAACGCTAACACTAACACTAACACTAACACTAACACTAACACTAACACTAACACTAACACTAACACTAACACTAACAATAACAATAACAATAACGCTAACACTAACACTAACACTAACACTGAAACTAGCACTAACACTAACACTGAAACCATTAACACCTGCACCAGCACCAACCCCAACATCATTGCTACTTCTACCGCCACAATTACCACCATCACCACCACCACTGCGTCCATGATAAACATCTCCGCCATTACAAGCACCATCACATCGTTACCATAATGACAAAAAGTGGTCGTCCGGTCTCAAAGACTCGTTTCTAAACGTCCGTCGGATCTTCTGAAGACAAACGTATTCTGTAGAGTGTGAGATCTTGAAAAACATCCATTACAATGATAGATAGTGTGCATAATCACTCTTCGTCAACGTCCCTAGATTAGCGAGCTAGTTCCAGTTGTGCTTCTCGATATATGGACCCGCGTTCGTATCAAACAGCTCTTACTTAGTTTATTTATCAAATGTGGTTAACGAATGAAATACTTAGTAACAATATAGTACGAGCCGAAACTGTTGGCTGTTTTCAGAGAAGACTAGTGTCTAGTCTAAGCCTTATGGTCTCTTGCAGTCTCCCCCATTCTCGTTTTTATCTTCTTATTTATATCCAATTAATCCTTGATGACTCTGCCTTTCATTTAACCCCTCTCTTACACATCTTTTTACCCTTCTCATTCTTCCAACGCTTCGGACCGACCACACTCCCAAATTCTACCTCATCCTTTCTCATCAGCTAAAATTTCCTCAGCGCTATCACATCCATTTCTTTTTTTCACAAACATGCTGCCAATTTCCTCCTTTTCTTATTCTTACTTGTTCACATACAAACACCTCATTAACAAGAATCTAGTTAGAAGTGTCCTTAACGCTAGCGCATCCATCTTTTTCTTCTTTCTCATAAATATGCTGCCAATGTCCTACTTTTATGCTCTTACTTGTTTCGTAACGACTCATACCCAGAGACCTAATTATCAGGATTCTGGTTTTTCACAGGGAAATCTTTCCCTGTTGCTTAAACTCCTCGTGGTATAAAATGCAATAAGGAAATTCCAGTCTCCTCGTTCAGCCTAATTCAATCACGTCTCACACAACGCAGAGGTAACACTACGTCAGTTTTCTTGTCCCCTATACCACCGAGTAACATTTCGACTTACGAACGTTCCGAACAGCCGTTCGTAACTCGAAATATTCTTAAGTCGCTAATCAACCTAATTTTAAAGGAAATCAAATATATATGCATAAGTAAGCATTATATACAGTTTATACGTGTTTTCTCATCCTAAAACACACTACTAATGATGAGAAAAGAAATTGTAATAATAATAATAGTTTATACTCGTATATATTTTTTCCTTTGAAACTAGTAATGTAGGCTTGAAATGATGGGTGACTTGCGCTATTTTTTATTTTTTTCGTTCGTATGTCTGAAAGTTCGTAAGTCAAATGTACCAAAGGAGATGAGTGTGTTTACAGCAGGAAAGCTTAATAGGTTGAGGCGTAGGACCATACTATTAAAACCATTTCGCCAAACTTGGCAAACGCTTTCTACAATAGTTATGTAGATTTTTACTAACTTTGATGGCCATAGTTACAAAAATTATGTTTGATTTTATAGTTAAGCCAATAGATTATTTTAACTTGATTAAACAACATACTAAGGTTTTGATTACTAATGATAGAAAGTTCACCAGGCGTGGTGAAAGCTTCAAATCTACGGACACTAGAAATGTTGAACGTGAAAAAGAGACATGAAGAAAGGATTTTAACGTAAAGGTTAAAAGTGACAGCTTTCAATCAGAGATGGTTATTTTTCAAACTAAAAAAAAAAAAAAAAAATACTGTTGGATGGGTCTGGTCCGTAGAGGTACCACAAAAGTCCATAAGGTTATGACGACATATAATATATATAGTCAGAACATTATTATGGAACAGGAAGAAAAAAAATCTCCAGACTCCTTTTGTACGTTATATCATGTCATGATGCTTATACGTAAAAGTATATATTTTTTTGCAATTCTAATGTAAGTAGATCACGGTTTGCACGTGAAACTGTTACGATAATGTAGAGTCCTTGTTGATTCCTCTATGGTTTCTAGACCTTCTTTTTACTTATTTGATCATTTGGCTTCGACTGGAATCGCCACAGAGCTTTAGTGTGCTGAAGAACACGATTCCC